>NW_027187279.1:0-2658 GCF_028583685.1 Petaurus breviceps papuanus | reverse complement strand
GGGGCAGTTGGGGTTAAGTGACTTGCCCAAGGTCACATGGCTAGTTTTTGTGGTAAGTGTCTGAGGTCAGATTTGAATTCAGGTCCTCCTGACTCCAGGGCTGGTGCTCTATTCACTGTGCCACCTAGCTGCCCCAAAGGTGTCATTTCTTTCTTTCTTTCTTTTTTTTTTTTTTAAAGCAATTGGGATTAAGTAACTTGCTCATGGTTACACAGCCAGTTATTTCTGGGTGTGGTGCTAAGTATCAGAGCTCAGATTCCACCCCAGGTCATCCAGACTCTGGGACCAGTGCTCTTACTCACTGCGCCACCTGGCCGCCCTTAAGCAATTGGGGTTAAGTAACTTGCTCAAGGTTACACAGCCAGGTGTTTCTGGGTGGGTGCTAAGTGTCTGAGCCTGGACAAAGGTCTCATTTCTAAAATATATAGAGAACTGAGTCAAATTTATAAGAATACAAGTCATTCCCCAGTTGATAAACAGTCAAAGGATATGAACAGGCAGTTTTCAGATGAAGACATTAAAGCTATCTATACTCATATGAAAAAATGCTCTGAATCACTATTGATCAGAGAAATGCAAATTAAAACAACTCTGAGGTACCACCTCACACCTGACATGACAAAAATAGAAAATTGTAAATGTCAGAGACGATGTGGGAAAATTGTATTGTTGTATTAATTGTATAAATTGTATTGTCGGTGGAGTTGTGAACTGATCTAACCGTTCTGGAGAGCAATCTGCAACTATACCTGAAGGGCTATAAAACTGTGCATACCCTTTGATCCAGCAATACCACTACTGGGTCTGTATCCCAAAGAGATCATTTTAAAAAAAAAGGGAAAACAGGGCGGCCAGGTAGCACAGTAAGAGCACCAGCCCCAGTGTCAGGATGACCTGGGGGATGGAATCCGGGCTCAGACACTTAGCACCACACCCAGAAATAACTGGCAGTGTAACCTTGAGCAAGTTACTTAACCCCAATTGCTTTAAAAAAAAATAAAGGGAAAAGGACCCATATATACAAAAATATTTATAGCCGTTCTTTTTGTGGTGGCAAAGGATTGGAAATTGAGGAAATGTCCGTCAATTGGGGAATGGCTGAACAAGCTGTGGTATATGAATGTAAGAAATTCTGTTCTGTAAGAAATGATGAACAGGCAGATTTCAGAAAAACCTGGAAAGATTTACATGAACTGATACTGACGAGTGAAGTGAACAGAACCAGGAGAACATCATAAATAGTAAAAGCCACATTGTGCAATGATCAACAACTTTGATCGACTTAGCTCTTTTCAGCAATACAATGATCTAAGACAATTCTAAAAAACTCAAGATGGAAAATGCTATCCAAATCCAGAGAAAGAACTATGGAGTCTGAATGCAGATCGAAGCATACTATTTTCTCTCTTTTTTTTTTTTCTTTTTCATGGGTTTTTTTTCTTTTTGTTCTAATTCTTCTTTCACAACACGACTAGTATGAAAATATATTTAACATGATTATACATGTAAAACCTATATCAGATTGCAAGCTATCTTGGGAATGGAAAAAATTGGAATTCAAAATCTTATAAAAGTGAATGTTGAAAACTAAAAAAAATTAAAATTTAAAATAAAAGAAAGTGCTTGGCATGTGGTAAGTGGTATATAAATGCTTATGCTCTTACTTTTATCTTTCAAACCTAGATAATTGGAAGAATGGAGGTGCTTAAATAGGGTAATTAGGAAGAGGGGTGATCAATAACCCTGCCCAAGAAGCTTCCATGGTTTCTTATTTCCCCTAGAATAAAATGTCAGCTCCTGTTTGACATTTAAACCCCTTTACAATCTGGCTCCAATCATGTGTTTTCCAGACTGATTTCATATGAATCCCCCTCACACATGTTAAGTCTAAAATATTCTACTTATTGTTCCCCCTGTGGGACATTCTGCCTGCCCCTCTGAGCCTTTCTATAGATTATTCCATATACCTGGAATGCCTATAGAAAAATGATTTCTCCTGTCCCCTTCCCTGCTTAGAATCCCACTGCCCGTTCAAGGCTTACCTCCAGAGCTCCCCTAAATAGCGAGAAGTCTCTCTTGGTCTTCTCAGTTAGTGCAGCCCACCCTTCAATTCACTTTTCGGGTATTTCAAATTCACTTACCTGCACATATTGTTTTCCTCCAATAGATTAAGTTCTCTGAGTGCAGAAACTCTCCTTTTTTTGTGTTTGTGTGTCCACAGAGTAGGGCTTAATAAATGCTGCTTGAATTAAACTGCTCTGCCCCTCTGAATATCAGGTCTCTATTCCAATAGTTCCACGAACTATTTCATCATTTCCTGAAATTTCTTTTATTTGAAATTTCTGAATTTTCTGAATTCTGGAAATTCTGAAATTTCTTATCTATTTCCTTTCTTTCTCTGCCAGATAAAAATACTGGGGTGACAATAGCCTTTCTATTTTTCCATCTGTTGATCTTCACCAAAATGTCTTCCATCGTTTCCCAACTCTGATTCCTAGGTTTTCTCACATGAGGATGTCAGTCTCCAGCCCTTGAAGGCCCTTGGCCTACTGGGCCTCTCAGAGAAGGAAGTTCCCAAAGGAGAGGCTCATCAAAAGGAAAACAAAGTTTGGGCAATTTTCTGAATTGGACAAACCAAAATACGGACAATTTATTCCC
>NW_027187278.1:6783009-6788414 GCF_028583685.1 Petaurus breviceps papuanus | reverse complement strand
ATTAGCCTAGGGGCAGGGAAGATCTTTAAATTTGCATTTCCATTACAATTGGCCATGTCTCAAACCTAGAATATAATACCTTTTAACTTCTGCCATATATAATCTCTTTCTGCGAGATACATCTTAAGATCCACCTTTTAGATAAAGATGTCTTGATTTCCTATTCCCCAAATGATACCTATCTTCTCAAAATAGCATATATTTAATTGTTTTACATTTATTTATGTTTATTATTTTTATATTTATGCTTGGTACACTTATGCATGCACTGGTCTCTACCATTAGAATATAAACTAGATTCAAATAATGATCATTTTATTCATTATATTTGCATTGCCAGCATCCAGCACTGTGCCTGGCATATAATTACCATAAAAAATAAAAGTGGATAACTGATTTACTATTTTTTTAATTTAGAAAAAAAACCCTCTCTTCAAAATCTTCTAAAACTTGGCAGTAATATTACAATAACAAAGTAGGCAAAAGTGTATCTTGTATTTATTTAGGTAAATAATTTATTTGTGATCATGTCTACTCTTTTAAAAGTTATGATAGGGATAGTGCATGGCTTGTTGGATCTGGGGTCAGGGAGACTTGGATTCAAATGTGATCTCAGTCACTGATCTGGAACCTCTGTCTTTCTTATTTTCATTGTTTGTAAAGTGAGAATAATAGCTGCACCTAAGTACCAAGTCTATTGTGAACATAAAATTAAATATTTATGGACCACTTTGAAAACCTTCTTAAAAGAATATATAAATTATTATTATTGTTACTATTGTTGTTATTAGTCATCACAGCCATGTGATTAGGCAGTTAAGATATTATTAGCCCAATTTTGCATAGTCTTAGAAGCCAGAGGTTGAATGACTTTCTGTAATGGTAATGGGAATTTGAAGATCTTCCCTGACCCTTAATAGGTTAAAGGGAAATTGGAAATCTTTCCTGCTTTGAATATCTTCCCTGCCCCCTAAATAGGTCAAATATAATTACATGGAGTCTATGGTGGGAGGAGTTTGCTGAAGGATGGAGCAGGAAGACTGGAACAGAACCCATAGGAGGTGGGAGTCAGAGCACTTAGAAGGGGAGGATGCAACAAGGATGCAGCTAGGTTTGTGAGTGTTTGTTTTTGAGAAGGCTAAAGGATGGTATGGCTCCCTGCTGTGTTGTGGTGTTTTAACTTCTTTGTTGCTATGATGGATTCAGTTTCCTGGTGTTGGGTTTTGACTTTCTGGTGTCTGAATAAATGCTTAGCTTCTGTCTTCTATGTTGAGAGTCTGCTATATTTTGCTATTCAGAACTGTGCCAGCATTTTCATAGTCACCATTGATGCTGTGAATATTCTGTTGGCCCTACACTTTCCCAGATCACAGTGTTAGTAAATAACAGAGCCAGAATTCATATTCAGGTATTCTGTTTCCTAATTCAGGGGTGATCTTTCTTATCTATATATCTGACTCCATTAAAAAAGGGTCCATAGCCTAGGTAGCATGAACTCAGCAGAAACAAATGTGTGTCTTCTGTTCTTCTAAATATCTCCCCCATTTATAGAATATCATTTCCTTTTTATAGTACAACAAGAAAGGAAGGAAACATTTATTTTAAGCAATTACTATGTACCAGACACTGTGGTAACACTTTATAAATATGATCTCATTTGATCCTCACAATAAACTAGTGAGGTTGTTTTAGAGGCAAACAAAGGTTGTCATTTGTCCAGGTTTACATAACTTGTCAGTTTTGAAGGCTGGGTTTTAACTGAATACATCTGACAACAGGCCCAGTGCTCTATCCACTGGACCACCTTTCTCTGCATAATAACTACTACCTAGGCACTTACTGTGTGCAGAACACTCTGCTGGGTAGAGAGACACAAAAGTGTAAAAAAGTGTTAATAAATAAATGAAAAGAAAGTTTACACAATAGAAGTTGGATGTATATACGCAGAAAGGCACATATGCTTCTTTTACTTTCAGACACAATTAGGTCCTTTATGTCATTCATGTAAAATTTTTCAACATATATATCAGCAGAAGGCAAAGCAAAAATGGTGGAATAAAGGCAGGGACTTACCTGAGTTCTCCCTAATACTCTCCAAATACCTTTAAAAATGACTCTAAACAGATTATAGAGTAGTGGAAACTACAAAAAGATGGACTGAAACAAATTTCCAGTACATGATAACTTGGAAGGTCAGTAGGAAAAGTCTGTTGTACCAGGGTGATAGAAAAGCATGGTCTAACATGGGCCACACCAGTGTAGACTGGAATTTAGCAAAGCCAGAGCAGGCCTTGGGGCATTTGAATCACTGGCAGCAGTGGTGGTTTCCAGACCTCTCAGCCCATGGACACCAAACACAACTTAGGAAGTAAATATCTGTCTCACCTGGGTGAGAGTAAAGCAAGGTCCAAAGCATGCTGTACCAGCACAGCCCTGGCCCCAGCAAACCAGGAGTAGACTTTGGGAATGACTGAATCAGCAGCAACATTGGCAGTGGAAGTGGCAGCTTCCATAGACATCAACCCACAGATGGTAAGGGGGTTGAACAACTGTTCAGAAGGAGAATAAGGGGTCTTTTTTACTAGCACTGAGGCAGGATTTTATTGCTTTACCCATGCTCAGATCCAGAGTACTAGCAGAGCAGAGCTTGTTGCCACAATGGAAGGGAGACTCTCATCTAAGTACCAGTCTGAAAAGAGTGCTTGTGGTCACTCACACACCAGAGCACAGTCCAGAAGAGTAGTAAACACCTGTCCTTATATCATACCACCTTGAAGAACTGAAAACTTACAGGTGCCTAGAAGTAACTCTTAAATAGCAACAAAAAAACCCTGAAGCTTTTAACAGTGTGCCCTCTACCCTGGAAGCCAAACCCTACTTTAGAAAAGAGTAAAAAAAAAACCTAATAGGCCAGGAAAATGAGCAAACAACAGAAGAATCTTACTATTGAAAGTTAGTATAATGATGAGGAAGATCAAAACACATACATGGACGAAGACACAAAGTCAAAGCTCTTACATCTAATGCCTCCAAAACCATATGAATTTGTCTCAGGCCATGGAAAAACTCAAAAAGGATTTTAAAATGTTAGAGAGAGATAGGAAAAATTGGGGAGAAAAATGAGAGTGATGCAAGAAAATCATAAACAATGAGTTGATAAAGGAGACACCCACACAAACACAATACTGAAGAAAATTACACTTTAAAAAACAGTCTGGGTCAAATGGCAAAAGAGGTCCAAAAAACAATGAGGAGAAGATTGCTTTAAAGAGCAGAATTGGTCAAATGGAAAGGATGTCCAAATGCTCCCTGAAGAAAATAATTCCTTAAAAATTAGCATGGAGTAAATGGAAGCTGATGACTTTATGAGAAATTCAGAAAAAAATAAAACACAATACAAAGAATGAAAAATAGAAGACTCTGAAATATCTCATTTGAAAAATAACTGTCCTAGAAAATAGATGCAGGAGAGATCATTTAAAAATCATTAGATTACCTGAAAGTTATGATCATAAAAAGCACCTAGACATCAACTTACAAGAAATTATCAAGGAAAATTGCCCTGATATTCTAGAATGAGAGAGTAAAATAGAAAGTTAAAGAATCCACCAATCACCTCCTAAAACAGATTCCAAAAGGAATAATGCCAGGAACATTACAGCCAAATTTCAGAGTTCCCAGGTCAAGGAGAAAGTATTGCAAGAAGCGAGAAAGAAACAATTCAAGTACTGTGGAAATGCAATCAGGATAACACAAGATTTAGCAGCTTTTACCTTAAAGGTCTGGAGGGCTGGGAATATGGTACTCTGGAGGGCAAAGGAGGAAGGAAGGACTACAACCAAGAATAGCATAACATAACCTAACATAACTGTGTATAATCCTTCAGGGGAAGAAATGAATATTCAATGAGATAGAGGACTTTCAAGCATTCTTGATGAAAAGGCCAGAGGTGAATAGAAAATTTGACTTTTTTTTTTCTTTAAGCAATTGGGGTTAAGTAACTTGCTCAAGGTTACATGGCCAGTTATTTCTGGGTGCAGTGCTAAGTATCTGAGCCCAGATTCTATCCCCCAGGTCATCCCGACACTGGGGCCAGTGCTCTTACTGGCTGAGCCACCTGGCCACCCCTGAATATTTGACTTTTAAAAAGATTCAATAGAAGCCTAAAAAGGTAAACAGGAAAGGGAAATCATAAGGGACTTAATAATTGTAAATTGTTTACATTCCTACATGTGAATATTCTATTTGTAACTCATAAGACCTTTCTCATTATTAGGGTAGTTAGGAGTATCTATGTATACAGAGGGCACAGGTGTGAGTTAAATGTGAAGGGATGATGTCTAAAATATAAAATTAAGGGGTGAGAGAGGAATGTGCTGGGAGAAAGAGAAAGGGAGAGATAAAACAGGGTACATTATCTCACATAAAAGAGACAAGAAAAAGCTTTTGCATTAGAATGGAATAGGTGGAGAGTTGAAGAGGAATGAGTCAGAATTCATCAGAATTGACTCAAAGAGGGAATAATATGTACTCCATTGGTTATAAAAATCTATCTTACCCTTCCAGAAATGTAGAAGGGGAAGTGAATAAGAGAAGGGGAGGTAATAGAAGGGAGGGCCAATTGGGAGAGAGAGTAGGCAGAAGTAAAAAAAAAAAAACATTGGGGAGGGACAGGGTGAAAAGCGAGAGAGGATAGACTAAATGGGGGGAGGGAGATAGGATGGATGGAAATGCATTAGCAATAGTAACTGTGAAAAAAATTTGAGGCAAATTTTTCAGATAAAGGCCTCATTTCTCAAACATAAAGAGAACTGAAAAATTAACAGTCATCCTCCAATTGATAAATGAAAAGACAGAATTAGTTTTCAGATGAAGTTATCAAAGCTATCTATGGCCATATTAAAAAAAAACACTATCTCCTAATTAATTGCAGAAATGCAAATTAAAGCAATTCTGAGGTACTATTTCATACTTATCAGATTGGCTGATTGGACAGAAAAGGTAAATGAGAAATGTTGGGAGTGTATGTGGGGAAGCATTACACTTTAAGTCATTGTTGGTAGAGTTGTGAACTGATTCAACTACTCTATACAACAATTTGGAACTATGTCCACAAGGCTATAAAACCATTTGCACCCTTTGACCTAGAAATACCACTATCTATGTCTATGTCCCAAAAGTGACAAAAAGAAAAACAAACAAAAAAGGAAAATGATACATATGTGCAAAAATTTTTATATTAGCTCTTTTATGGTGCTAAATATTTAGAAGATGATGGGGTGGCTAGGTGGTGCAGTGAGTAGAGTGCCAGCTCTGGAGTCAGGAGGACCTGAGTTTGGATCCAGCTTCAGACACTTAACACACACACACACACACACACACACACACACACACACACACACACA
>NW_027187278.1:6743200-6782999 GCF_028583685.1 Petaurus breviceps papuanus | reverse complement strand
ACACACACACACACACACACACACACACACACACACACACACACACACACACACACACACACACACACACAAATGCTAGCCATGTGACCTTGGGCAAGTTACTTAATCCCAACTGCTCTAAAAAGCAAAAAAAAAAAAAAAAGAATTAGAAGATGAGGGGATGCCCATCAATTGGGGAATGACTGAACAGCTTGTAGTATGTGATTATGATGATTTCATCATAATTGTACTATGTGAAAAGATAAGCAGGATGTTCTCAGAAAAACCTGGAAATATTTGCATGGACTGATGCAAAATGAAATGTGCTGTGTACAAAATAACAGTATTAATATAAGATGATCAGCTATGAATGACTTAGCTAATCTCAGCAATACAATGACCTAAGACAACTCTGAAGGACATGATGAAAAATGCTATCCATTCCCAGAAAAAGAATTGATGATATCTAAACACAAATCGAAACATACTTTTTTTTACTTTATTTTTCTTGAAGTTTTTTCCCCTTGTCTATGCTTTCTTTCACAACATGACAATTATGGATATGTTTTGCATGACTGCACATATATAACCTTTATCAAATTGTTTGCCTTCTTAATAGTGGGGGGTTGGGAGGGAGGAAGGTGAGAATTTGGAACTTAAAGTTTTAAAAATTAATGTTAAAATTGTTTTTACATGTAACCAGGAAAATATATACATACACATATGTACACATTGATATGCATAATCAAAACAATATGTATAGGATTATTAATTTAGGATTTAATAGTATATTTTGCAAAATCTTGTTCTTATTATGGGATCTGCTGCCATATACTAACATTTTGTTTGGGTATGTTCTGAGCTGCATTTTATTTGGACCCAGGATAATTGTGCATGTTATCTCACAAACCACAGAATTAAAAAAAAAAAAACACATTATAACAAAGTGCCACTAGCTCTGAGTTATCCTGGAAGGTTTTTACCCCCATCAAGTTGTTTATGGTTTTTTGACAGTAGCTAAAATATAAATTACAAAATTATACATAATGAGTTTTGTTTCCCTAAAAATATGCCCACAATATTGTCAACCATGTGGAAGGAAGAGATATGTAATTCTATGCTTGCTGAGTCCTTCATCATGAAAGATCAGTGACTGCTTAAGTCCAAGTATTCTATGCCTCAGTCAATAGCACTCAGTAGACTAAAGAACTATTAAAAATGATTGTATTTTATTTTTCTGCTCATATAATAAACCTAGGCAAAATAAAATAATAAGAATCTTTGCATATCTAATGTATTTGTGAAATAGCCCCTCTGTTACTGTAAGTGTAATTAAACCCACATGTACCACCTTGTATGGGGCATATAAACATCATTCCAAATCTGACTCTGTTTTTGCAAGGGGTAGTAGTCACTCAAACATTACAAAGAAATAATATCCTTGAGTAGGAGCCAACTGACCTTGGGCAGCATGTCTTATGTAGAATGAATGTAGCACTGAATTTAGGTAATTTGGTCAATCTGTTAACAGAAAAAAAAAATAATTACTGGGTGGAGTCTGACAGTCATTGATAAGCCATACAGGGATCCTGGAGCACTACATGTGAGGCAGTAGAACATAATATGTTTCTGTCAAAAGATTTATTTATCTAGGGGATTGCTAATACAGTGTCCTTCCAATCCACAATTAGATAAGATTATGATCATTGACCTTCAACCACTTTGTGAATTAAGAAGCTTCTCCACTCTATTGCCAGAAGGGCCATCATTATATATCATTGGTTTGTCAGCATAAAATCACTGGCCAAAGCAGTTTTGTAAGAATCCTGTCATATGGCACATGCACAGTAATATGTACCTGAAGAAATTCATTCCTTATGCTCTGTCAATGAATTCTTACATACATTAGAAAGCTTCTACCCCAATAGCATGAATATAGTGTGACATAAGAAGAATTTTAATACCAATTATGCTGTAATGCTCAAAAACAAGCTCTTCACATCTATTTGAATGTTAGATTTTTTAGCAGGCAAGCGGCACTAGGGTCAGTTCCTAAATTAGTGCTGCCACTCAAGAAAATTCTCACTCTTTAGGTATATTAACGATATCACAGTGCTCTCAACCTGGCATATATTCTTCTTCACAGATGGAACTTGGCTACTGAAAAGGTAACTTTGGAATTTGTATTTTTCCAGGTTCTATAAGGAAAAAAAACCCAGCTTGCTCATAAATCAGTGGTCATACTAATATCGAAGTTATATTAGAGGACCCAATAATCTTGTTTCTACAGGAAAGTTAGAAGTATCTAATTCTAAAGACTGACTCAATTCAACTTGGCTTTGCACATCTGGGATGGCAACAGAAACACACTATTCTGAGCATAGGGAAGCTCCAGTCCTTCCTCTGGCCTCCCTCCCAGAATCAGCTGGCTGCCGCCTGAAGCCACATTCTCATTGTAAGGTTTCTACCAGCTGCCAGGGGGGAAAATGGCCCATGTGCATTCAGTATGTTTGCAAAGGAAAATTCCTGCAGTGCTTTGCCATGGTGTTTATGTGTGTTCCTCAGGATAAAGACCAGAAAGAATTTACTTGCCAGGTTTTATCTGCCCTAAGAAATGCCCCCTTCTGAACCACATAGCCAGGCTTGTGTTGAAGTGCCTTGCTTTTGCAGTGTTGAACACCTAGAAAGGAGATTTTTCTCCAACAGTGGAGGGTTGTAAAAGTCTTCTTCTCATACCTTTAATATACCCAAACCATCTTGAATATGATGGGGGATTTGGGCTAACTGCCTCAATGTGGATGACACAGGGCTTATCCACCAGAAATGTGTTCTTATAGAAGAGATAAAAAATATGCACAAATAGCTCTAAGATGTCACAGTAGATGTCAGATGTTCAAGGAGTGGTATAGTCAGGATGGCACTCTGGTGATTAACCAGAGGTCATGTGCTTTGGCCAAATAGGAACCTACATTCACAAAAGAATTGATAGTGGGGGATGGTGGTAATGAAAATCAGACCTCAGAGGTAAAAGAGAAACTATGTGATAGAGTGTCAAACAGAGTGCACTTTGTGAACAATTATGAATGGAATTAAGCAGTGGAGAGAGTTCTAGGTCTTATGTCAGGAAGACTCATCCTCCTGAGTTCAAATCTGACCTCAGACACTTAGTAGCTGTGGGCCCTTGGGCAAGTCACCTAACCCTGTGTGCCTCAGTTTCCTCATCTATTAAATGAGCTGGAGGAGGAAACGGAAAGCCACTCCAGTATCCTTGCCAAGAAAGCCTCAAATAGGGTCAAAAAGAGTTGGATATGACTGAAGTGTCTGAACAACAACAAATGAAAGGAAAGCTCTCCAGTCACTAATATGTTGGCCTATTAGTCTTTCATCAACCAGTTACAGTGCGGAGAAAGTGAAAAAAAAAAGTTTTCAGGAAAGGAATTATTCACACCCAACCTCACTGGAGTCACACAAAGATGTTTTCACATCCACCAGTAGGTATCTAATACATTTTTATTTCTGTATATCTCTGCATAACATTCATCCTTAGCCACTGGAATTGTGTGAAACAATCCTCATAAGAGAACAGAGCTGACATAGTGTGACTGCTAACTTGACTAGTTTATTCTATGAGCAACCAACACCTCCATATCTATACAGGCACCAAATTTTGTTTGTAGCTTTTTTTTCCTACTTGCTCAGGTAGATAGATGAATTTTTTTTTATTATAGTAACTTTGCTAAATCTTTCAAATAAGGGCATATGGTTCTTCCATGAAATTAATTTATGTACTTCTTACTTTATTGCTTATTATTATTAAGAATATAAATCTTACATATTCTACCTGAATAATATGAGATTGCTGCTTTGATATTGCTGATTTCTCTGCTGCCAGAAAAATCAGTAATAGAGGGACTTTAAAATAAATTTATAGGGAAGTAGACTTAACCACAGTAATTTAAGAATACATCTAACTTATCTATATTAATGCAGATCAAAGGGAGATCAAAAATATAACTTTTCTGAATGGACCCAGGAAGCTGATTTATCAGAGAGGATCAAGGTGACTTCTTTAGGCAACAGAGTTTCCTGGTGCCCAGTTAAAGCTGGGTGCACTGCAAAGGCCAGTTCATCTCTTCAACTAGAAATAGAAATGCTTCTTTCGGCCTAACAGAGACATATTATAAGAGTGCACAAGAAGAAAAATGAAGTGTGATACAGAGCAAAGAGCTGTGTCTCTGGAATCAGAAGACCTGCCTTGGACATTTGTTTATTCCCTCTGTGCTCTTTGGCAAGTCTCTGAACCTTTATGACCCTCAGCAAAGAAAAGGGTTAGACTATGTGGCCTTCTAGGTCTTTTCTAACTCAAGTTTTCGAACTCTAGCTCTGTGGACAAAATCATCATTTGCATGAACTGTTACTACTACTAAAGATTGAGGAAAAGGACTGTGTACAAGGATGCCCGGAAATTAATTTCTGTCATAGTCATGGTCCTATATGGGGAAAACACAATTCTCTGTTGGGTCTAAGGAAATTCCATAAATGCAATTACTTTTTTTTTTCTTCCCATACCCATTGTACAGTATTATACATTTTGAATATGCCTGTGTGCTATCTTTTATTTATTTTTTTTGTATCTTTTTGATGTGTTTTTCCCTCCTAATAAATACTGAGTACCATATTGGTGGGGAAGGTGATTTATTGAACTTCACAACCCTCAGCATACAGTATATTGTTTTGTACTTTGCAAACTACTTAAGATAATTTTAAATTATACTCTAAATGAATCAATTGCCAATAAGTTATTGAGTTCTTGCTGTATTTTCACAAATATGAGAGGTAAAATAGAAGTTAAATCTAGTACTTATTCTTGAAGAACTTGTATTGTTTCAGGAGACAAGATTTATGGACAAGAGAAATTTGAAAACATATGAATAAGCAATAAACAGTAGGATTTCTGTTATTAGTCAAGAAAAGGGTTTGGGCAAGTACATTCTGATTAGGATGCATTCACTGATGGTGGTGTGAGAACTATAGTAAAAGGCAACTCTATCCTGTTTCCACTGTTATTGAAGCTTAAACAAAAGGAGAGAGAGACAGAAACAAAGAGATAAAAAAGAGAAACTAAGAGGGAGGGAGTAATAGAAGATTGGGGAGGGGGAGTTGAGTAGGAGAGAAGGGAGTGAAAGGCAAGGGAAGAGAAAGGTAGAAGATAAGGGAAGAAAAGGGAAAGAAATGGAAGAGGAGGGAAGACAAGAGGTGACAAGAAAAAGTTAAGAGAGGAGAGGAGAAGGGAAGGAGGGAAGGAGGGAGAGAGACAGAAACAGGGAGAGACAAAGACAATCAGAAACAGGGACAGAAAAGAACAGAAACAGTGAGATTGGTAATATATGTACTCTCCACTTCAGGCCAATCAGGATTGAAGGACAAGTGGTTGTCAAGGAGAATCTCCTTGGAAGTGATTGTGGGAGTAAGGACATTAAGGAAGGTGGTGTTGTGCTGGAGCCTGAACCTGAGGGGCAGGAGCTGAGAGAGCACAATATTCTCTAATAAAGTTAACAAGGGATTTTTTTGTAGAGCTTAGATTTCTTTCAGACTTAACATGAATTTGCATAAAGGAAGAACTGTCTATACTCCATTGTTGCAGTCAAACTTGCCTAATAGAGGTTGGCCATCTATTTCTCCAGCCTTTTATCTCTTAGACTCTGAGCTACCAAGAAAGTACAGATAAGGTGCTAATGCTATTGGAGTCATTTCCTTATTACCCCATTGTTAGTTCTCTCTCCCTCTTGAAATGTACTTTTTGTATCTATGCACTTTTTGTATCCCTCCCACAGGTACTGTTGTAGGGTTTTTTTTTTTTTTCCTGGTTGTGAAGAAGCCTTTTTATCTCCTAGGTCTAACAAATTACCTAGCACATAATAAGTATTTTACTGATGTTTGTAGATTTGAATGGAATCAAACTGAAGAGTAGATCTGCTTGGATTGCACTTAGAAAATTGTGGAGAATGTTCTGAGAACCCAACATTCTCCTAGCTAAGAAAATGTCCAACTTTTTAGTTTTGACATTCTATTAGTGATGCTATATTGCTATGATTTATAAACTACCATGAGATCCCAAAGCATCATACCCAATAAAGTAATAGGAATTTCACTTATATGGAAGTATAGTAGGTAAACTATAATATATTGCTAAGGATAATTTTCAGATAAGAAGTTCTATAAACGGCATCATAACATCATCAAGGACCTGTATGATTGGGAAATTAAGTAAGCCAGACATGTTTGGAGAGGGAGAGTTACCAGATGTGTATTCTTTTTTGTAAGACTTAAAGGCATCTTGAATAACCTATGCATCTGAATGAAGTGCATATATATTTTGTGGCAGGTCAAATATTTCCCCAAATCTTTGGTTAAGGGGACTATATTTTGTGATTGTAATACTTTAAATGTCTCTCTGTTAGTTTCCAATCCCAATGAAGGTTTTAATAGAAATATAAAATATCATAACTCAATTCAATTCAAAAAGCACTTAAGAGATGCCAAATATGTTCCAGACAGTGTGCTACATCTGGGTATAATAAGGACAAATACAAAATCAGCCCTGCCCTCTAGGAGCTTATCTTCTACTGTGTATTACAACACATGGACTGAACAGAAAAATGCAATGTATCAACACCCTTATAAAAATAATAGTTGAGTTCAGAGCACTAAAAATTGGAAGAAAACAGAAAGGTATGATTAATGAGACAGCACAAACACTGCATTTTGTTAGTATTTTTAACTTTTCTTTGAAAAATTAAAAAATAATATTCTCTCTCTCCTCCCCCCTCCTCTCGCTCCCTCTGCCTTCCTCTGTGTCTCTGTGTCTCTCTGTCTACCCCCACCCACACTTGGGGGAAAAAAGAAAATCTTTGTGGAATATATGAATAGCCAATCGAAATGTATTCCTATGTAGGTATGATTCTTTAGGGTCTTATGGTATTTGATAAGTCATGGCAATATAGCATCACCAATAGAATGTCAAAACTAAAAAGGTGGACATCTTTTTTTTTTTTAAGCAATTGGGGTTAAGTAACTTGCTCAAGGTTACAAGGCCAGTTTTTTTCTGGGTGTGGCGCTGAGTGTCTGAGCCCGGGATTCGATCTCCAGGTCTTCTCAACACTGGAGCCGGTGCTCTTGCTTGCTGTGCTACCTGGCCGCCCCTAGGTGGACATCTTCTTAGCTAGGACAAACTTGGGGTGTCAGAACATCCTCCACAAAATTTTCCAAGTGCTATCCAAGTAAATCTACTCCTCAATTTGATACCTTTCCAATTGACAAGCATCATTATTTAATGTATCATGCTGCATATTGTCTTGGGTAGCATAGGTCCTGAACAATTCTCTGAAATGATTTTGGTTATTACTTTGACCAAAGATCTTAGGTCTTTTAATATGGTTTATTTTCAAATGTTGTAGTTTTTTGTGGTTCTGCTCACTTTGTTCTTTACCAGTTCATATGAACCCAGGTTTTTCTGAACCCCTCTCTTACATCTTTTCTTAGAGCTCCATAGTAATGCATCACAGTCATATACCATAATTTGTTCAGCTATTCCCCAATGGCTAGTTTGTAGTCACTTCTGAACTCTACTTTAAAGGTATCAAGGGATTTAAAAGGTGGAGGTGAGATGAGAGAATGCTATGGTCATGAAGGACACCCTATGCAAAGATATACAGTAAGAGCTGGAATATAATGTACCATGAATAACAAGTAGGCCAATTTGGATATAGCACAAGATGTGTGAGGAATGCATTCATCCTGGAAAAATAAGTTGGATTCAAATTATGCAATATGCTTTAATGGCCAGAGATTTTACCTTTATCCTAGAGGATAGTAAGACACTAAAGGTCTGTGATTAGAGGAGTGATGTGGTTAGACTTTAGGAATAGAAATTCCTCTAGAATTTGGGAATAGAGATTCAGCAGTTATGCTGGATTCCGGGAGACCAATGTGAATGAAAAGCAACAGCACCACTGCAATTTTCCTTCACCCGTGACTTGTACATCCAGTTAAAGTATCATATTTGAGGAAGGACACTCGCAAATAACATAGCACATGATAAGGAAATTTTAAAATTTTGCCATAGAAGGGTCAATTGAAGGAATTGAGCACACATAGGCTGGAAAGCACCCTAAAGAGGGAATAATTGCTTTTCTTCAGATATTTTTAAAGGTGTCATATTTTTACCGTGGCCTATTCTAGCGCTTGGTGCTTATCTATTTATTCACCTAAGAGATGAAACCTACCCCAGTATATGAATTATTGAAAAAAAAGCTCTGAGTGAATGTGAATCTGATTAGTACACCCATATAGAAAGCGTGATTTAAAGTCTGGAAACTGCTGTGAGAGAAATTAAAGATTAAAGCAGAAGTTCAGGACATAAACAAATTTAAAGGCATCTTAATTTTTTCATTTGCTAACCTTAACTTTCTGAGGCATTAAGTCCTTTATATAGCTATAATGAGCATCTGTATATAGAAGTGAGCTCTTGAGTTTTAGAAAAGTTTTACAGACCCTAACCATAAGAATAGAAAAAATAAGTTAGCTAAGTTGGCCATGGTATAGGTCAGGATCTCTCCTGGGTCCTCTTCCAACTACTTATTCTCAATCATTTAACCCTTCAATCAATTAAATGTTCAAAGTTTCTAAATCATGGAGTAGAGAATTAAAATCTTCTCTCCCATCATTTTTTTTTAAATCACACAGATGAGAAATGAGACCTTTCCTGAACAATAAGGAGATGTTACAGGGAAATCTTTGGTGGTGCCTCCCTGAGATGAGCTGAGATTGCAAGTGTTGCATATCCCAAATAGCTGTCAATGAATGTGATTACAGACATTAAAACTAGAAGAATCACAGAATTCCATATATCCAATCTCTAAAGCCTTGACTGACTTGGAAAAACATCTTTTCCATAAATATCAGAAGGTTAAATTTACATTTGATGTGGGGTATCTTTAATTTCTCTGATGTGGTTATTGGCTTACTACAAAATTATCCATTTGAAAAGCATTTGAACTGAAGTGGTAGGAGAAATATGTGGGTTTGATCAGTAAAACTAGATCAAATGAGAGAGTATTAGTAAAGCGTTTAGGCACACAGTAGGTATTATATAAATTTTTATTCTCTTCACTTTCCCTTAGTTATAATATAGAAGAGAAATCAATTGTTTTGATTTGTCCTAATAGGCAGATCAATGATCAATGGTGAAAAGTTTTGAGAAGACAGACTTTGACTCAATTTAAGTACAATCTTTCTAAAAAAATATAGCTTCCTTAAAAATGGAATGGATTTCCTTTGGAGGTCATGATTTTCCCGTCACTGTCAATCTTTGAGTAGAAGTTGAATGGTCATATATCAGGGAGAGTAGAGAGGATATTAACATTTCAACTATATATTGGACTACAGATTAGATGACTATTTTTTTTCCAACTAGGTTCTGGTTGCTAATGCTTAATGTTCTTCAGACCAACTGTCTGAAGAAAAATAAATAGACACACTTTTAAATTTAATCTGCATCATGAATATTTTCTTCATTACTATATTAAGCCTAGACAATCCACAAAACAATGAATCAAGACTTATCTGTAAAGGCTGCCAGTTGCTAAGGTGAAAATGATCAAATTGAAAATTTTAAAATGAGTTCTTTTGAACCATTACAAGCTGACTCCAACATACTCCTGCTTCCAACACAAAATTGTGTAATTATTTTCTTCATTACTGGATTTATTTCTGTGAAGTGACATAAAAATTGAGCTTATTAACTGAACGCAAAAGTTAAGTAATTATAACATTAGAAAGAAAGGTTCATAAACTAATTGGCTTTGAGTTTTTGAATATTTATGTCACCAATAGTTATTAGTGGATACCTGATTCAAATGATTCCTTGTGTTCACTCTTTGTATCAATAGCCAGGTTAGATGCATTTTAGGAAAAGATTGCATCAAACAAATTATACTTTTTGTGTAGTCCAAAGAACAACTTGATCTTTTGTCATAGACTGTGCTTCTCCATCTACATAGTTCAGAGGCATCTGAAACTCAGTATGTACAAAGGAAAAAAAATCATTGCCTTTCCTTAAATCATATCTTCTTCAGAACTTCCACATTTCAGTTTGAACATTGACCACTTCCTAGTCACCAAAGCTCAAAGTTTCAGAGTAATATTTCTTCTCTCTCCAACACTAAACATATAGAGTGATATGTCACATCTTTTTTATTCTACATACACAACCTCTGCTTATTTAGATCCCATCATAGTTGCTCATGATCTCAGTGACTTTTGTCTAGATCCCTTTCTTATGATTTTTTGTCATTTCCTTTAATTTTTCCTTGATTCACCTATTCCTAAAACACTTTCCTAAGGTCTGTGCCTAACCATGTCAATTCCCTGCTCAGTATTCCTTTAGTAGTGCCCCATCCATTCTAGAATAAAATACATACTTCTAGCTTTTAAGTATTTCACAGCCTACCTTTCCAGCCTATTGTATTTTTCACTTCATCCACTCGAACTCAAAATCACACATTTTACCTACCTCAATTTCCTAAATCTGTTTTCCATAACTGAAATGAACCCTTTCCTCTCCTCTGCCTTTGAGAATTCTCAAAATTCTTTAAGGTTCAGGGGGATGTGTCTTCAAGAGCCTTTCCTGATACTTTCAGTTTTTAATGGTCTCTCCTTCTCTACTTTACTCTGTATTTCTTTATCTATGGTTCAAATTATAACCTACTTCCAACTTCCAGTGAAATTACAGTTCTTTGATTTTAATTTTTCCCCCATTGAGGTACTTTTTCCTAGGTTCATAAGTTTGTCTGTGTTTGTTTCTTGCTTTTTTTTAGCATTAGTTCTGAAGTACATATATTTGAATGACTCTTTGTATAAAAACCTTAATAGCACAAAATTCACTTGGCTTATGAAGTGGTTGTCTGAAGAACTCATACAAATTATCCGGAGACTTCATAAAAATTTAGTGAAGGATTTGTTTGTGCTTCTTCAAGATGCTCTCTCTCTTAGGTTTAGTCAGGCATTTATCATATCCATTCTAATATTGCTGAACTGTTTATTCTATATCTAATTAATCAGCTAATTAATAATCATTCAATAAGCACCTACCCTGTCCATTATATTTAAAAGGCTATACAAAATTTATACTCCCTCAAAACTACACTTGTTCCACCTAGAAGACTTTAAATTAAAAAAAAATTCTAAGTTGCAAAAAAGTTCAAATATTTTACAATGTTTCATAGAAATTCAATAGAGATCTGTATGTCCCTGAATTATTTCTTTACTTATTCAATAGCCATTTATTTTTCTATATATTCATTCATTCAATTATTATTTATCTTACCTTTGTCTCTGTCTGTATCCATTTTAACAAAGGTAAATCACTTTCTACCTTCTGTCAGTATCCATTTAAATCATTGGAAATGGGTAATGATCTGTTTTGACAAGATTGAAGATATCATATTTTGATATATTACCAATGAAGATATTATAGCTTTCCATTGGTATCAGGCTGACATTTTTTGTTTTACTTGGTGCTCCTCAAAAGGAAATCAGCAACTATCAAATGTCTTCCCTCTTTTCTTTGATTCTTGCTATAAGCACTCCTCCTGACAGAACCCATGGACGCTCTTCACGTTCCTTCGATAGTTGCTTCCTCCTAAGAACATTCATCTTCTCATCTTCAGAAAAAGCATCACTTTTTTTTTCTAAATCATCAAGTGTACATGTCCCTTCTCCTTTTCTTGCTTCTCTGTATGTCAGTCTTCCAATTTCCAATTTCATGACACAGGCTTTCTCTTTACCACTTTGCATTCATTTAACTGCTTTCCTTTTGTAATGAAGCACACTTTAATTAAAAGAAGATATATTTAAACACCTTGAGTATGGAAATATATTCCTTGACCTGCCTAACCTTACTTTCTAGGAGGAAGAACAGCCTATATGTTCAGAATAGATAGTCACTTGGATGTGACAGAAATACAAACATCACACACTTAATCCAAGTCATTACAAAGTTCTCTTTACTATTTTTAAACTCTTTGTGGGTATTTGTAACACATCTTCTAATTACCATATTTTTATGCTTTTATACCTTTACTCTTTATTCATCTGTGAATTACTTGACAACCATATTTACTTGCTTTCCTTTCTATTTTGACAGATTGTCCATCTTCCTTTCCCTTCTATAACTGATTTTTGTAAAACTATTTTCTCTTGTTATTTTCAAATTGTATCATCGTCAACGACAAAGTTGTAATAATAGTAATAATAAATTGTCCTTTACATTTCCAGTAATCTTCTTATTCTTCTTGAATCTACCTCTTTAGGTCCTTTCCTCCAAACTTTTCCTTCTTCATCTTCAGCATTTTTATGATTGTATTCTTTTCTTTCACTTTAGTTTTGTCTTCTTGGACTTTTTGTTGAATTCTCTCAAATCTCTCCAAATTTATCTTCCTCAAGATTCTCTTTTGTTGTTTTAAATTTACTTATTTTTTAAATTAGATTTTGTTTATTTTTAGTTTACATAATTCATTTCCAGAAGATTTAGAGTTACAAATTTTCTCCCTGTCTTTCCCCTACCCACAGTGATCTCATTTTATACCCCCTCCTCCAATCTTCTCTCTCCTATATTCTTCCTCATCTCCCCTCTGACTTTCCAGTAGGGCAAGATAGATCTCTCTGCCCCAGTGCATGTATATCTTATTTCCCAGTTGCATGTATGTATATATATATATATATGTATATATATATATATATATATATATATATATATATTAACATTTGATTTTAAAACTTTGAATTGCAGATTCTTTCCCTTCCTCCCTCATTACTCACCCTTAATGGGAAGATAAGCAATTCAATATAGGTTGTACATGTGTAGCTACTCAAAACATTTCCATTGTGGATATATTATGAAAGACTGACTGTATTTCCCTCCATCCTATTCTGCCTCCCACTTGTTCTATTCTCTACTTTGACCCTGTCCCTTTTCAAATGTGTGTGCTTCCAACATCTCTTCCCCCCAACCTGACCTCCCTTCTATTATATCCCTTCTCATCCCCTTCCCCGCTACTTTCCTATAGGGTGAGATACCCTATTTAGTGTGTATGTCATTCCTTCCCTAAGCCAAATTCAATGCAAATAAGGTTGACTCATTCCCTCTTGCCTTCTTGTTCTACTCCTCCATTATAACAGTTTTCCCTTGCCTCTTTTATATGAAATAATTTACCCCCATTCTGTCTCTCCCCAACTCATCTCATTATATTACTCTCTCAACTCTCAATTTCATCTTTTAAATATCATCCCTTCCTATTCAGTTGGTCCTGTGCCCACTGCCTATGTATACCTGTACACATTTATACACACTCACATATGAATTCATATGCCCATATACCCTTCTATATAGATATATATGTATGCATACATATATATGTATACATTTATATTCTCTTCAACGATTCTCATACTGAGAAAAGTTTCATAACTTACAATTATTATTTTTCCATGTAGGAATGTAAGTAGTTCAACTTTGATAAGTTCCTTATGATTTCTTTTCCCTGTTCACCTTCTCATGCTTCTCTTGCTTCTTATATCTGAATGTTAAATTTTCTATTCAACTCTTTTTTTCATCAAGAATGCTTGAAAGTTCTCTATTTCATTGAATGACCATATTTTCCCCTGAAACATGATACTCAGTTTTGCTGGGTAGGTGATTCTTAGTTTTAATCCCACTTCCTTTTATCTCCAGAATATCATATTCTAAGCCCTTTGATCCCTTGGTGTAGAAGCTGCCAGATCCTGTGTTATCCTGATTGTGTTTCCACAATATTCAAATAGTTTTTTTCTTGGCTGTTTGTAATATTTTCTCCTTGATCTGGGAAATCTGGAATCTGGCTATAATATTCCTAGGAGTTTTCTTTTTGGGATCTTTTTCAGGAGGTGAGCAGTGGATTCTTTCAACCTCTATTTTGCCCTCTGGTTCTAAAATATCAGGGCAATTTTCCTTGAGAATTTCTTGAAGGATGATTTCTAGGTTCTGTTTTTGGTCATAACTTACTGATAGTCCAATAATTTTTAAATTTTCTCCTGGCTCTATTTTCTAGTTTAGTAATTTTCCCAATGAGATATTTCACATTGCCTTCTATTTTTTCATTTGTTTGGATCTATTTAATAGTATCTTAATTTCTCATAAAGCCACTAGCTTCCATTTACTCCACTCCAATTCTGACAGAATGATTCTCTCCAGTGAGCTTTGGATATTCTTTTTCCATCTGGAAAATTTGACTTTTGAAGGCATTGTTCTCTTCATTAGCTTTTTGAGCCTCTTTTGCCATTTGAGTTAGTGTATTTTAAGGTGTTATTTTCTTCAGACAGGTTGTGACTCTCTTTTCCTGATTTTCCTGCATCATGCTCATTTGTCTTCTCAATTTTTCCTTTCCTTCACTTACTTTGTTTTCAAAATCCTTTTTAAGCTCCTCTATGGCCTGTTACTAATTCATATTTTTCTTGGAAGCTTTTGGTTCAGGTATTCTAACTTCATTGTCTTCCTCCTCTTCTATACTTTCATCCTTTTTGTCCCCCAAAAGGAATCCAAAGTTGGATTGCTGTGCTTGCTTTCCTTCCTTTGCTTCCTCATGTTGCCACTCAATTATTTGACTTTTGAGCGTTTTGCCGCAGTAGAACTCTGCTTCCACAGAGGACAGCTTTGTCTCAATTTGCTTGGTTTTTTGCAGCTGCCACAGCTATTAATTCAGTGCCTTTTCTGAGCCTCCCCTGGCTCTGACACACTGGCCACACACCGTAGGACCTCTACCCTAGACAGTGATCTAGATCCAACAGGTTAAAGCAAGAACAATTACTCCACAGACTGGTCTCTTGGTCCCTCTAAAATCTGCAGGCCAGGAGCTCTGAAGCAGCCATGCTGTGGTGGCTGCTGTGCCTCAGCCACCTCTCCCTCCAGGGGCAGAGGCTGGACCACACTCCTGGAACCCATGTTCCCACAAAGTCCACACTGACCTCTCACTTTGTCTTTGGAATTGATGGGTTGATAATTCTGGAAACTGACAGAGCTTCAGGTGATCCACTCTCCTAAATTCCCTCTAGCTATGGCCACCCTGAGGCTAAAACTGTGGGATTACATGGGGCTGGGCTTGGCTCCTGGCCTGTTGCGATGAACCCTTCCTGTTGTACTCCCAGGCTCTCTTCAGTATGAGGTTTGTTTCTCTGTCACTTTGTGTGTTCTATAGCCCTAAAATTTGTTTAGAGTCATTTTTTATAGGTATTTGATGTGGTTATGGAGGGGGCATATGGAGTTTTCCTGCTTCTGTGCCACCATCTTATCTTCACCCAAGATTCTCTTCTTGACTTCTTTGAAAGATGAATGCCTTCAAAATTATCTTTATAATTTTACTTTTCCTTATCTAATCCAGTACTTTCCTTCTCTTTCACATCCTATAACAAAGCCATTCCTTCCCCTTCCTCTTTCCTTTTCCCTTTCCCTTTCTTTTTTCTTATCACTTTCTCTTTCTTTTCCCCCTTCCCCTTTCCTTGAAAAGTCCTCAAAGTCTCCCACTTCATGTAGGGCCATCTCTAGATTTCCTGATCTATATCTTTCCATGGAACCTAGATGGCTTCATTGGAGAAAGTGAGGCTGGTGACTTTGCTCAGCCCTCCCTTGCTTAAATACAGTTCACTTGGAAGTCATGGTGTCACCTTCCTGATGCCATGGTTTTTCCTGGGAACAAAAGACAAACAGCAGAGATATCTACAGAATGCATTACTCATTATCCTGAAAGTTGTCTTTTTTTCTACCATGTTATACTTTTGTTTGGACCAGTTGCTCTTCATTCTCTATTTACTTCAGTACCATTTTATTTCCTTATGGGATCATCTCTATATGAGTCTATGATAATAAGTTCCAGATAATGTGGCTCCACTGTCGTGAAACAAATTGCTTGATATAGAAATCATTACATATCTTTTTTTTTTAATATTTTCTGCATTATTTGTGGTTTTTTCTGTTTTGTTCTTTTTGTTTGTTTTGCTTTTTGTAGGTGGGGGAGGTGGGGCCATTGGGGTTAAGTGACTTGCCCAGGGTCACATGGCTAGTAAGTGTTAAGTGTCTGCGGCTAGATTTAAACTCAGTTCTTCCTGACTCCAGGGCCAATGCTCTATTCACTGCAGCACCTAGCCACTCCTGTTTCATTCTTAAATACCCTCAAGTTCCTTTAGTTTTTTGGGGGGTTTTTCACCCAACTTTCTACAAATTTTCATTTTGCTTCTTTTTTCCTTCCTCATTTTTCTTTCTTTCCTGCTGATCACTGCTGTTTTACCAGAAAATACTGTTTATATTGTTCCACTATCATTGGGTGGAATTGGGGTTAAGTGACTTGCCCAAGGTCACATGGCTAGTTTTTGTTTTAAGGGTCTGAGGCTGAATTTGAACTCAGGTTCTCCTGACTCCAGGGCCAGCACTCTATTCTAACCTGGAGTTACCATTGGCTTCTCTTTGTCATGCAATAAGATTGTGTTTGTTAGCTGAGGAAGTTTCTGGGCTGTTTCAGTCACCTTTTAGTGACTGATTCACTTGCATCACAATTTCTTAGGACATGATATTAATCTGTATAATTTTGTTAAATATGTTAATTGACTCTTTTGCTATGTACATTTTCATTTTCATTCTTCCTCCTAGTGTAGGAGTATTGTTTTTAAACCTTGCTCTAATAAGTGAGTGGTATTATTCTTTAATCATTAACTGGTTATTTCTCATCTTTTAAAATATAGCCAAAAACTTTTTTTTTTTTGCTTAAGATATTGTATGGGGCTTTTCATAGCTCCTCATGTCTCCTCATTCCCTTCCCGAAGTGTGCATGACATATAAGCATAAAGTTTCAAATTAGTCTTCATACTTAATCTTCTCCAATTGCTTACACCTAAATAATATCCTCCATATAGTAGGCACTGAAGAATGACTTGTTGAATTGAAATGACAGTAATTTGTCAAAGAATAAAAGGAATGCAGAAGAACAAGCTTGTCTGTTCACTTTGGATTAATTCTGTTTCTACTTCACTTTGAATAGTTGCTTATGTTTTCCTGTCTTGATTGGAGGCGAATGGAGTATGTATAAACAAAAAGCAGTATCAGATAAGAATATTATAAACATCATAATAATAAGTCCCTTCTTGCTCTTTGTGAAAAGAATAATTGAATCAGATATTAAAATTGTTCTTATATCATTTTTATGGTATTGCTATTGATTACTTTATGAGTAGAGAGAAAGGTCTTAGGAAAGATATTGAATAAATATGAATATGAATATAGAAACATGACAGGAATAGAAAAGAAGGCATTCAGAAATGTTAGAACCAGTCTTTCAGGAATTCCTTAATCGGCTTGGCAAGCAAGATGCATGAATTGTTTATGCTCTGAGAAGTGACTGAAATACTTACAATGGTTTACTGAATGCTTATGATAATTCAATCAACAACATGTATATACTAGGGTTGTGGACAG
Organism: Petaurus breviceps papuanus; assembly: GCF_028583685.1. NCBI lineage: Eukaryota > Metazoa > Chordata > Mammalia > Diprotodontia > Petauridae > Petaurus > Petaurus breviceps. The sequence continues at coordinate 6,765,463 of NW_027187278.1, read as the reverse complement.
TTGAAGGAATTAATTTGTACTATCCAAGGAAATTCCTAATAGAACATACTAAGTTAAGCAAATGTTTGTGACTCAGGGTATATGGAGAATGTGTACATCCTATTCAGCAAGAAGAAACTATATTATTCTTATTAAGTTTCACCTCCTCTTATTCTATGAGTATATTCCTATCATCCTGTATATTTGAATTGTATTTATAGTGCATTGCAACAGTTTGTTAGCCTTTCTATGCTAGGAGGCAAATGAATGTATTAATAAGAATAATGTAGGTTGCATTGTTGCCATGTATGAAGGGACAATATATTAAACATATTCTTTGGGTATAATATATCTGGGGTCCAAGAAGCATTCTTTCTCCCACCTGGAAAATGCAACATCTGATCATGACTTTTTGTAGTGATATTTTAGTCAGGAATGATATTCCTAGTATGGTACAACAGCTGCTTAGCTTGACCTTTTCATAAAAGAAGACAGATCTATCTAGACTGGTATAAATACCTTTCTCAAATTGACATATTTGGAAAGTGAATTTATATTGATGCTTAGGACATGACATTATATTGACAGAACTGATTTGAGAGAAAGAATATCAGTAAAACTAAGTTTGTACCTTCTTTGGATTTGGTCCATGTAGAGATAAAATTAAAACCAAGTAATGAAGAGACATGCAAACCTTGATTGTGGTTGTATCAATGCAGTCAAACATTTGAGTTTGTATTTTTATCATTTGAAAGACATTTTCATGAGCCAAAAAATACAAGGCTACTATTGTTTAGTAATGAGGCATTTCAAGGATTCTATAGATATAGACATAACTTTTCTTTTCTTTTTTTTTTAAGCAATCAGAGTTAAGTAACTTGCTCAAGGTTACACAGCCAGTTATTTCTGGGTGTGGTGCTGAGTGTCTGAGCCCAGGATTAGATCTCCAGGTCATCCCAACACTGGAGCCGGTGCTCTTACTCGCTGAGCCACCTGGCCGCCCTAGACATAACTTTTCAAAAGCATATTTCTTCTGCTGTATGGAACATTTGAAAGAGAAGGATTTTTGTCTTAATTGTTTAGCCTATGGTCTGTGAAAAAGTATTTTCTTTTGGTCATAGAACAACTTAAGTGAAAATATTTTATTATTTTTTCATTTTTAATGCTTTAACTTATTGATAAAATTTGCTCCTTAAAAACATTCATTTTCCCTCAATGTTTTAGGAGATTGTCTTTGTAACAAAGAAAGAACCAACAAACATAGGCGTCATTCTGTTGTGAAGCAGTAAATAAATCACTGTACTTGGATTTGGAAAGGTTTGAGTTCAAATACTGCTCTAAATGCTTTTTAACAATATAAACATGAAAATATGTCTCAACCTTTATGTGTCTACATTTTTTCACTTGTAAAATTAGGGTATTTAAACTTGGTCACCTCTTAAATCCTTATCCTATCTAAATAAATGGTACAATGATTTGAGATTTGTATTGCCCTCTACTAAGACAGGGATCCATTTCATTATGTTATGTGGAAATAATAGTGGCCATCACATTTAATTGAAGTTCAATTGATTTTCATGTTTATTTTCATTTATGTTACTGTAAATAAAGTCAGTGGTTTTATCTGATATACTTTGGTCCTGTGCATCACAAGTTATGAAAAATATTGGTAAGGTAGAAAATGTCCAGAGTGTGGTAACCATGATTATATGAGCTTGAGTTGAAGTACCTGCATTAATTACCCTTGTAATTAATGAGAGAGGACTCAGAATTGGGGTTCATGTACCTTGATTCATATATCTAAAGTTCTATTATGTGAAGATGGAGCTAAGATTATTCCATTTGGCAAAAAAAAGGGCAAAACCTGGAGCAATGGATGAAAGATGAAAATAAGCAAATTTAGGTTTGAGATCAGGAAATCTTCCTAAAAATTAGAGTTATCCAAAAATGAAATAAATGTGCTTTCTTGAAAAGTGATGAGTTTCCCCTCCTTGACTTCTTCATGTACAGGTTGGTGTAAGGGTTATGGGATTTAAAGATCTTCCATGCCCCATGGACGTGCTGACATAGCAGAGCAAGAGAAAGCGGAAAGCGAGAGAAAGTGAAAGCCGAGCTAGCAGTCCTGCGGTGGCTGGCAGCGGTTGGCGGTGGTTGCGACGGCGGCGGCAGCAGCAGAGGCAGCGGCAGCGCGAAGCCCTTTTTGAGTTAGGACTGCTAAGGACTTTCTGCTAAGGACTCCTGCTGAGCACTGCCAGGGGCCGGAGCTGCTGGGAGCAGGCTTCCAGGACGCTGGGTGGTTGCTGTGAGTGGGGAGAGGAGGACCTTTGCCTGAGGTAGCCTGTTCTGTTTTAAAGGCTTGAGAATGTGGGTGCTTTCTACTTTATCTACCTGTGCCAATGTCATAACTACTCTGATGGCTTTCACTTTCTGGTTTTGGGACTCAGTCTTTTGGTATCTTAATAAATTTTCTAGTTTATTTCCCCATATGGCAAACATGACATATTTTGTGATGGATAATTATATCAGCATATTTGTAATCTCTATAGGCATTGTGAATATAGCATTGCTGATACAGTTGGATAGTCACTCATGAGCTACATTATATTACAGATTCTTTTTATGTAAGTGTTGGACTAGATAGCTGCTGATAATGGTTGTAATTCAAATTCTGTGATTCTATGGACATTTTATGTATTGTTCTCCTAGTTCTGTTTTCCTTGCTTTATAATGGTTCATACAAATATATCCACATTTCTCTGAATTTTCTGTATTTATTTTTTTCATAAGAAATGATTGTATTCATATAGTGCAATTTATTCACCTATTCCCTGAAAAATAAATGTCCTATCTCCCCACCTCTTTGCTCCCAAATATATTTCTATTAATATCTTGGTATATATTGGCATTTTTATGGTACTCCTTGGGTCGAAGTAATAAGATGTCTAGTAACTGGATCATTGGATCAAAGGGAATTAATGATTTATCATCTTCTTGCAAAATTCCAAATTGTTTTCCAGAATGGTTGCCTGTTCTTTACTTTTCCCAAGGGCAGTACCATAGCCAATACACTATAACTGGGTCATGATTATTGCTGTCTGAAAACCTTTTCCAATTCCAAAATTGAGCCAATAAGCTTGGCCATCTTTGATGAGTAAGAAGATATGTCTATTCATATGCATGCAGTGAAAAAAAGAATTGTCGATTCACATTCATGTGAATCTACCCCTCTCTTTGCCATGAGATATATATACTTATAATATTCTTCATGACTACTAACCAAGTAATAATCTGGGAAGTTTTCCTTTTTCTTCTGCATTAGAACTGTGGCACACCTTCCTTCTTGTCATAGTATTAAGACAAATTCAAGCAGTAGCATTCAGAAAATATATTTCTTTCATTGACTTACACTTTTTCCAATGCTCTAATCAGACACAAGATGCATTTGCAAAAATTATATTATTGCATAAGTGAGTACTTCTCTGCATAATGGAAATATTACAGAAAAAAACACAGAGTAAATTCTCTTCACATATGATTGATGATTTTTCAGAATCCTAGTGATTTGTAAAAGTTCCAATCTAATGAATAAGATACTATAAAAATGCTTGTCTATAGTCTTCCTTCCTTTTTTCTTCCTTCCCCTATTTCCTCTTTCCTTCATTCTTCTCCCCTCCTTCCTTTCCTCTCTCCCTTCCTTCCTGTTAAATTGCTAGTAGTAATAAGGTAATAAGAAAGAATACGAGTAAACAAGCTCTTTGTTTTATTTTATTTTTTTTCTTTTTAACTTTTACATTTAGAAGTTGTAGATATATAATATGAACAAAGGACCTAATAATGGCTTTTAATATAGCAAATAAAATACAGAATACATGCAAACATATTGAAATATGATCCAATATATTTCAAGGAAACCCACATTGCTTTTATTTTTCCCCTAAGTATTTCATCATAGGAAATGGGGAAGAGGCAGGTGCAGAAAAAATATATGAAGTTTGGAATAAAGAACAGGATAGGGACTATTTAATGGTTGAAAATGGGAAAGATAGAGCCTGGAAAATCTGCTGGAAAAAAGTAGTGAATAGGAAAGAAAAACAGCTTCATGAGTAAACTTCAAAAGCATTCTTTACTTCCATTCTTTTTTTCTTGGCTATCATGAGGACAGATACCATAAACATTTCCCCTTTCATGCTGAACTGGTCCATGAATAAGATAAGCAGGAGGATCATGTCAGACCTTAGGTAAGACAAACTTAAGAAGTACATGGAGGAGGAAGTAAAGAAAATTCTGACCACTGGATGGCTGGGATATTTGTGAATGGTCTTTGATAATGAAATAAAAATGTAATAAGACCTTTTTCATTTTTTTTCTTTTGCTGTACAGAATAAGGGTTTAGAACAACTGTTCAGAACCACTTAATCAACTGAGTATGGGTCCTGGTTTGACCAAAAAAAGCCACTCATTGATTTAAAGTATGCTTGTTGCAATATTGATCTTTGTGGAAACTATTGCAATGAACTCCTGTTAAAATCATATGGAAAATAATCATTAGCATGATATATAAAGTACTATATGAATAATAAAGGAGTAATTATAGCTCATTTAATTTTAATGATTCTTTTAAATTAAATAATCTGATAGATTCAGGTATTGGCAACAACAGCACCATTGTCCAAGATCATAAAATGGGAACATCTGGTGCTCCATAGGTATTTTAATTTGAATTTCAGAGAACTGTCTACTACAAACATGGGAGAGATAATTTATAATTGGAAAAGAAAAGAAGACTAGCAAACAAAATGGAGTTTAAGGAACCATATTGGACAGTACAGAACAATGTCACTTTCATAGCTTCTTTGAAAGTCTTCATGGTGGAAGGATAAATATATGGAAATAGGAAAAATGGAGAATAATTAAAAAAGATAAAATATTACCAATCTAAAGTATAAATATGGTTTTAGTAATACACACTAAGTTTTTCTTAAAAGTCTCATCTACAGCTATCCATCTTGATTTTGCTTCAGATTTGAATTTTAAAGTCAAATTGCTTATATAGTATAGATTTAGACAATAACATCTACCTCCTTCAAAGCTATATAGGATGTATAAATTACATACAAAAGATATCCTGTACTGCTATTATTTATTCAGCATGATGTTTCTTATTATTTGCCTGAAAGATGAAATATGCATTCACCTATGAATCTGCACTGAGGTTTGTGAAATGAAATTTAAAACATCTTCAACTTTTGTCTCTGGACCAGTGGTGTCAATATCAACTAGAAATGAGGGCCACTAAATCATACATAAGGTACTGTCTTAGAAAACCCCAGTTCAATATTATGTCTTTCTGAATATAGTTCATTTCTTTTGTTAAATATTTAACAATTTTATTTTAACATTCTTTGCTAAACTTGGGAGTATTGTGGGCCACATGTATACCATAAGTCATGTGTTTGCTTTTTCTGATCTAGACAAATTTCTGGACCAAGAATGGGAGCAGAGTGGCAACTTAAAGTAGCACTAAGGACATTGGAGAAAAACATAGCAGTGAGATATGGATAGGCCATTGGACTTAAAGTGAGGAATGACTGAATTCAAATCCTATATTACACACTTCCAAAGTGTATGACCTTGGGCTAGGTATCTAATATCTGTGGGATGCAAACTTTCCCTTTGCAAAAAGAAAAGGTTGGGCTCAATGACCTTTGCATTTCCTTCCATAGCTTGATATGTGATCATATTATTTCATGTCTTTCTTCCACTTTGGATCTCTCTCCAAACTTAAAAAAAAAAATATATATATATATATATATGTATATGGATGGATGGATGAATTTGACAAATATCTATTAAGAGCCAAACATGTGAAAGGCACTGATATTAAGCTTTAGGGATATAAAGATAAAATATGATACAGACTTTGCTCTCAAAGAACTGATAATTTAGCAGAAGGAAATAAATTCTCTAAAAATAAAGGAAACTGATATAGTAGAAATAATATCAGATTTAGGATTAAAATATTTTTAAATATTTTTTTATAGAGTGACCTCTAGGTCACTGAATCTAACCTTGCCTCTCTGTGTGTGTATGTGTGTGAAACATTTGATCTCAACTGAAAGCATGGATAAGAAGTAATCCAAGATGAGAGATAACATGGAATTCTATACAAATAAAGTATATGTGTAAACTATAATAAACATACATACCTACCCCCACACATATATGTCTATGCATGTATTAATGTACACATATACCTGCACACACATATAAACATATATGGTAAATATATGTGTATGCACATAACATACTCATATATATGTGTATTTGTGTATGCATGCATGCACAAGCGTATGCACACAAATACATAGCCATGTCTAAATTAGGCCAGAACTTTTGTTTATCTCCATCTTCTTTTCTGGGATTACTCATTATTCAGACTTTCAGCTGAGATAAAATATGGTCATTGTTTAGAGGTAATACTTTGCCAGGAGATATCTTAGAGGGCTTAGTCTCAGTAACTGATTAGCGCTTTTCTATGAATGACTGATATAGGTAGCTGTGAGTCTTTCTTTTTTTAGTTAATGGCACAGAGATTGCATGTTGTCTTAGAAACATCAAATGAAATAGTATTAAAAGATAATTTTGCCTGAGAAGATAAATGATAAAGAACAAAAGTTGCTACATCTATGTGAATAATCTCAGTGCAGCATGCTGCCCTGGAAAACCTATTAGATAAGGAGTTAAAGAACATGTGTTCATATCCCAAGAACTGGAGCTCATTACCGCCCCCCCCCTCTACTAGTTACTAGTAAATAAGAACTTGTAAGAGCTTTACCACATAACTTAGTATCTCTGTACCTCAATTACTCATCAGTAAAGAGAGGGTCTTAGAATAGTGACCTCTAAAGGCTCTTCTAACTTTTTATCTGTAATTCTGATCAAAGGCACTTGGCTTGGATGTGCCCTGCAGATATTTTTATGCTAAATTTTGTGATTTCCTTCTCATTTATATTTTCTGCTTACGAGCAAGGTAATCTTTCTTAAATGATTATTAGGCACATCTAATATCTAAGTGAAAATAAATGAATATATCTCACGAAAAAATATGAATTCATTTTTTTTTAATTTTGTGATTTTTCTTGGCAACACCTCCTATCAGACTATGCAAAAATGAGGTTTGTTTAAAAATTGTCTCTCCCTTCATATAACATGCTTATACAATCCTAGAAATGATGTAAATCATTAGGTCAATAAAACATTTTACTGCCTTGTGGAGCAAGTGGTGACTGCTGTCTCTTTCTCTTTTGAATGAGTTTGTGTGCCTGAAGGAAATGCAAAATACATTATCTCTTCAAGTATCTACTTGATCCTGTCTCCCAGGATAATTTCAAGGATTTTTTTTTGGATTAACTAATTAAAACAATAGCTCTTCATGCACGATTTACTAGCACAGTAAAAACCAGTTTCAGTTAATTTCTTCTCCACTGGAAAGCTTTTTTTGCTTGAATGATTTTTAATTATAATAAGCAAACTATTATAGAAAGTGAAGGCTTTATTAAAGCATTGCATGTAATAAGTATAGCTTCATTTCTGCCAACCTCTCCATGAAATATTATATAAGCCAAATAGGATGTCCAGGGCTTGGACAATGGAATTTGATGTGTCATTTATAGCTATACCTTAATTTTCTTCCTTCTCATTTTAGAACCACACTAAGAAAAGTCAAATCTCCTCCAATGGAATTAGTAGTCATTGTCATCATAATGACAACCACAACTCACATTTACATACCTCTTTAAACTTAAAGTTCTTTTTTATCCAAAACCTATAAAGTAGACAGTACAAAAAAGCATCCTGCTCATTTTATAGATTAGGAAACAATTTTGCAATAATTAAGTGTTTTATCCAAGGACACAAAGTTGCTATATTTTGGAACTGGGATATGAAGATAAATCCCTTCTGACCCCAAGCCTATTATTTTTTTTTTCAATTACACCAATGAATCCTCTAAACTATCACCAAAGAGCTAATGCCGCTCCCTAAAACTTAATATAATGCACTGTGTAGATTTTGGTTTCATATATATTAAGGATTTCTTCTGTTTTATTCCTTTAAAAATAAGAAAAAAAGCACTAAATAGCTATATGATGGTGTGTCTCATTAAATTTCATTAATCCCCAATGTTAAAATGATTTCAACTTATAAAATTTGAAAATTGCTGCTACTTAACCAGTTTTACATTTTCTGATTTTCTAAGATCTATTGTTTATGTTTGAAGTTTTTTAAAGCTATTTTTCATTCCCTTGCTTAAAACAAAATATAAATTAAAATAACGTGGTATAGTAAACCATATAAAATGAAAGGGATAAGTAAGATGATCTTTAAGTTTCTTTCTAGCTGCAATTCTTAAGATATTATGACTCTATATAGAAATCCTCTAAACATTCAAATTATAACTTTTGGATTAGATATCTTAAACCAAAAAGAACCTAGAAACAAAAATGTTCAGCCACCTACAAGACCAAATCACCACTTTTCCTATGAATACAATTCTTTCTCATTACTCTCTATTTCTATTGCCTACTTCATAAGTAGAGTGTGAGAATTTGTACTGCAGTAAATGATAAGCCTAATATTTTTAAAACAGAAGATGAAATGCCATTGAGAAAATACCCAAGTTAGCTATACAGGGCATATGAAGAAAGATGCTATCTGCATCCAGTAAAAGACATGAAAAATAGAAGTATATATAGAATAATTTTACATCTGTATAATTATTTGTGTCTAATGGTAGCCATCTCTAGATGATGAGAGGAATTTATACAATGATTTTGTTGTATATTTGAAAGGAAGAGCAAGTTGTGCAAAATAGAATTGCAGTTTCATGTGCAATCATCTTTTCATTGTACAATATTATAAAATGCTCATTTTATTCATAAATTAAAAATAAATTGAAAACCTAATTCTCTGACTTGGGTGAGGTCTCAAAATAGGAAGGAAGGTTTGTGTATCCAAGTTTTTGTGACTCTGATGAGTCTTTATTCCCTATGCCACATTATGGATCAATTTAATTACCCTGGAAAAATCATAATTTGAAGCAATTTGTTATTAGAACAACCTAGCTCTTTGTGGCACTATCACACTATCTTGGTGTTCACAAGCTGTACTTTAATAATTCTTTCTATTGGCAAATTATTGATGGCATTTTCACAGAACATAATTTTCATAATTCTTCCTATTGGCTGGTAATTGATGGCAAATCCATAGAACTTCAATTTGCAAAAATCCACATTTTACTCTCTTTTACAGCATTTGGCCCTCTATATTCTACTATTGGCATAGTTGCTTTATAGTCCCTCATAGAATTGTGGGATCACAGTGCCCCATATATAATGTGTGTACATAAATAATGCAGACATGTATATATATATATACATGTGCATGTATACACATATACACATACATACACACATATACATATATACATATACATATACATGTGCATGTATACACAAACCATTTTTGGCTTTAGAATTCCTCTCATCATTCCAACAGGTCCATAAACTTCTTTCTTTGTTGTCATTTTAGCTTCCTTAAAGTTCATCTCTTGTGGGCTGGATTAGTCTGATTCAACCTAATATTCTGGCAGGTTACTTTTGGTATTTGATTGAACTGAGATACTTGTAAGTCATTCAAGAATTAATAAAAGTAGACATACTCATAGCATTAGCAAGACATTCAATAAGGATAGGCATCAAAATCCCTTGAGTTGATTCAGCTGAGTAAAGCTCCTATTGTATTTCACCAGCTAAGCATTGGAAAACACCTCTAGATCCTCATAGCTGTGATTAATTTAGGCAGTGAAGAGATGGCATCAACAGTTCTTTGAACCAGGTAAATTTTTGAGAATGTCTTATATGTTAAGGATGAAATAACTTAATCTGCACAAAGGGAGAAAGTCAGAAACTGCTCCAACCATTTTTTGTACTTAATCTATTTAAATATGAAGGAGGAAGGGAATAAGCATTTTTAAATGCCTATTATATAGCAGGTACTAAGCTAAGTGCTTTATAAATATTATCTCATTTGAGGTTATTGAATATATCAATTTCCAGCCTGTGTTTTCCCCTCAATGGTATAATTCATTATTTTACTCATAGACTAGTTTCCTATAAGGACAAATGGGCTATGTTTAGACTTGTTGACCTATAGTGTCTCTCTAGGGTTTGTGATCTACCCCCACCTAATCTAAAGTATCTCTCATCCTTTTAGCAACCTCTGAATCTGCTTCAAATCTAAACTACTTAAATCATCCCATATGGTAGCAACCAATCAACTGAATAAATACTTTGATCACATACATAGATAGTATATATGTGCATACACATACATATACACTTAACAGTGTTACAAAACAGTTAAGAACATAAGTAGGACTGAAATCAAAGAACAAATTCACTGTATCAATAGGAAAATATTTATAATGTGAATGAACTTAGAACTTCTTTGATTAAAACCACCCCTTCTCTCCTCTAAACCTACTTATAGCTATTTTCTTTTTGCAGTCTATCCACCTCTATTCCTCAGATTTATTCACACTCTATTGACATTATTTCTATGTTCAGTTCTGTCCATTCACACCTTTTTTGCCCTCAGCCAAAGACTGTGACTGCACTTCTCCCTTTAGTTTTATGGATCTCCAAGCAGTTCATTAGCCAGTCCTACAATGATATTCTATCTCACCTTCTATCAAATAAAATTACAATAAAATGAGATGCTTTATAATCCTCAGCCCATCAACTAATGGTCAGTTCAGCCACTAGGATAATTTCATTTTTGATATTTTGGGACTGCAAGTAGGTAAGCATAGATCATAATATAAATAGATAAAAAGAATTGACTATGAAAAAGAGAAGAAAAGAATAAATATAGCTTTGAGATCAGAAAGGAAACTTAAACTTTGCAGAAAATAAATTTGATAATTGAATTGTGCATTGCACTATATATGAGCCAGAAAAGATGAATTATTAGTGCTATAATTCCATCTTTTTGTCTTGGTGAGTGTATAAACCATCAACCTTTCTCTCATGTTTTATTAGATCATCAGGACCTCAAGATAGAAATATAGCCTCATAATTCACAGTAACATGTTACTTAGTTCCTATTTAATTTTACTGTAAATATGAAGACATTATTATAATAGAAAGTATTTTGTAAGACAGGGAAAAGAATTTTAATGTCCTCAATGATATTCTCATAAAAAAGTTTAACTCAACTGTACATCTGAATAAGGGAACTGAGGCCCAGACAGGTTAAATGATTTAACCAAGGTCATATAATTAATTAATGCTCAAGTCCAGAGAAAAGTCTATGACTCTTAATGTAGAATAATTACTTACATAGGACATACTGGGTTCTAAGTCCTCTTTCTTTAAAAAGAATTATTTCATTCTTACAACAAAGTGGTAAGTTAGGGGATATCATTAAAAATATAGTAATACATGGAGGTAGGTAATCAACTTTCATAAAGGGGAATCAAGTCAGTTGGTAAGAAAAAAATATGCTGCTATATCTATGTATTGCATTAATATTGTATATATATATAATAAAATCTCATATATTGTTCAAAGTTGGAGAAGTTAGGCTAAAACTTGCAGACCACACACACATACACACACATGAATATTTTAAATATGTTTGCCTATATATTATGTATTTATATTTATGGTTTTATATATTATATTTTTATATCTAGAATATTATACACACAAATACCAAATTATATATATATATGTGTATGTGTATATATATACATATATATGTCTGTGTATATATTTATATATATATTTATATTTGGTGTTTCTGTGTGTGTTGGTGTGTATACAAACACACACACATATATAAATTTGGTGTTTCTGTGTGTATTTGTGTATGTGGTCTGCAGGTTATAGCCTAACTTGTCTAATATCCAACCTTAACTAGTCATACCCACCCATCCTTTCCATAGGCTCGATGGCCTAGGTATCCTCACTTGACCAGCAACACTTCTCCCTTGCAATCTCCTATTTTAAGGGACTTTTTTCCCCTTGACTTTCCAGTTTGTTATAGTGCAGGGGTTCTTAATCATTTTGTGCATTGTGGATCTAATTCTCACTCTGGTGAAGCTTGTGCACTTTTTCTGAATAATCTTTTAGAATGCACAAAAGTACATAGAATTACAAAGGAAATTAATTATGTAGAAATAAAGCTATTTTCCCCATCTCAATTCAAGGACTAAAAATTGAAATCTATCTTTGAATCCTTTGGGAGTGTATGAATTCCAGGATAAGAACTGCTGCTATAGTGGAAAGAACAATGGATTAGGAGTCAGGAGATCTGAATTTGGATACTGATTTTATAACTTGTTATCTATGTGACTTTAGGTAAGGTACACAAACATTTAGGGACTCTTTTTTTGCAGCAGTAAAATAAGATTGATGAACTGGGTTATTTCTAATGCCTCTTCCGTCTTTGAAGTCTATGAATATGATTTCTGACATCTAAACATTCCCCAAGTCCCAAAGAGTTACACCTGGTTATTTGCCACCTTGGATACTGTCTCATTCATTTATATCCTAGGATCATGCTTAAAAAGACCTTCTGATTTATTATCCTGAGGGAATCAGTTTACAATTCCCTAAAAGAAAAAACAATTTCTAAGGAAGGACATGCTATTGTCCATCTTCATAGTCTCAGCTTTCATACAAATTAATGTAAAAGAATTAAATAATGGTAAATGAGACTACAATTTCAATTGCCAAATATTTTAGAAATGAATCTTAAGAGGATACATAATTATCGTTGTCTAACATATCTTCTCTGGAATTTTTAGACTTAGGCCTTGCTTTTCATGCCTTATTACTTAAGAAAGTTTGGATTGGATCTTATGACAGTGGACTGAACATAAACAAAATTGAAATTATTTGTAATTCTCATTGTCTAATTAAAGCAAAATTGTAGCGAACAACTCTTTTTTTTTTAAATCTTCCTAGACAAAGTTAATAAATCGGCTAATGTTCATTAACTTTTGCAACTAAGTAGTTGGTGACCATGCTGACTTTTCTCTTCTGAATGTCAAGTTTTATATATTCATTTAACCAAGGGCTACTATATTTATTAGGAACAGTAAGTACACAAACAATAAACTTATCAACTGTTTTGAGCTTAATCTATAATTCTCAAGATGTTGACAGAAAACAAAAATAACAGAATTCATTTGACTTGCAAAGAAGATAATTAAATTGACAGTGAGGATGAGAACAAAACTATCAATGATAATAAACTCATTTTCTGCATGATAGGCTTATAGATTGTACTTTGAAGACATATTGGATAAGGACATAGTGGATAGAGAGTTAGAATTGCAATCAGAAAATCTGGGTTCAAGCCCATCCTAGAAAATGTTATGTTAACAAAGGCAAGTCACTTAACCTGTCAGATCTTTAGTTTCAAAATTTGTAAAATGGATATGATAGCACTTGTAACATTTTCCTCATATGAGAATTCTGATTATCACAGGAAATGATGTATGTAAAGAGCTTCAGGGGCGGCTAGGTGGCACAGTGAATAGCACCAACCCTGGAGTCAGGAGGACCTGAGTTCCAATCCAGACTCAGACACTTAACATATAAACTAGCCGTGTGACCTTGAACAAGTCACTTGACCCCAATTGCCCCCCAAAAAGCAAAAAAAATTTTTTTTAAATAATAAAGAGCTTCATAAACTTTTAGGAATCATGTAAATGCATATTATCGGCATTATCCTCATCACCATCATCATCATCACTGACTTTGTGAATCCATTCTTCATTTTTTTGGTCTGTCTATTAAAAAAAGAAATTATTAACTACCTTGAGAAAACCGGGTACTGTTTTAGGCCCTGAGAGGGTACAAAATTTATACACAGTACCTCAATTTATAGACAAGCATACTCTAGAGACTAGTAATATAATGAAATTTAAACATATAACTTTAACATATGCTGTCACACATATATTTGGAAATTTCTGATCTTGTCACAATTTGAAGATTAAACAATGTAAAATGAAAATCTTGAATTAAATTAAAGTTTTGAATAAATAAAATGTTAATGAAATGTCTGGTCTGAAAAAACAAAGATGAGAAAAGAGAAAAAAATTGTATCTTAGAAATCTCAGACTCAAAACAATTACATCAAAATACTGGATTTACTAAGAATGATAATGAAAAGGAAAGATGATATAATTGAATATATTCCTGAGGTATAGCTGGCATGGCAGTGAAAAGAAAATATATTTAGTGAGCTAAAAATATTTAGTGGGCCACCAAATTCTCTGTTTTTGAAGTATTTTGCTCTTTTGTAACTACAAATAGATTATGCAGTTCTCCGTAATAACCTGATACTTAGTGCCCTCTGAGATTGCATGAGAAGCAGGCATTGTCTGTAGGGATCAATGTGAAACAACAGCTACTACTGCTACTGCTACCACTACTACTGCTACTGCTGCTGCTGCTGCTGCTGCTACTACTACTACTGCTACTACTACCACCACTACTACTACTACTGCTACTGCTGCTGCTGCTACTACTACTACTACTACTACTACTACTACTACTACTTCTCCTCCTTCCAAACATGTATTTATTTATTTTACACACTTCAGGTTCAGAAAAATTAACTTAATTATTTCTTGTATCAAGATTTGTTTTTTAATCATAGCTTTCAGGTAGTCTGATTATTCTTACGTTTTCTCTTCTTGATCTGTTATTCGCATCAGTTGTTTTTCTTATGAGACCTTTCTTTGATTCTTCAAATTTTGTTTTATTATTTCTTGATCTATTATAACTTCACTCATTTCTACTTGCCTAATTTTTATTTTCAAGGAGTTGTTTTATTCCCCAAGATTCTAGATCTCCTTTTCAAGTTGGTTGACTTTCCTTTCATAATCTTCTTGTTGGTTGTTACTTAAAAAAATCCTCAATCTATTTTGTTTGATTTTTGAAGTCTTTGTAGAGTAGTTCTGTGAATTCTTTTTGAGTAGGTGACAATTTGATGTTACCCTTTGGGGTAAGAGAGACATTTTTTTTTTTTACTTCAGAATCCTCCTCTGAAGAGGAGCCCTGATGATGGGTTCTTCTCTCTTCCCATAGTAACTCTATAGTTGCATTCTTTCTCCTTTGCCTGCTCATTTTTATTTAAATTAGTGGCTTGTTATTATAATCACCTCTAATACTGGGCTTTGGAAATGATGCCTCTGGCTTCAGGTCCTTCTTACTGTCATTTTTTGAACTTAGTCATGGGCCTAAACTCTGCACTCCTTTCCCTAACCAAATCACAGCTAGGTTCCCCTGGCATAGTAAGCTGAAAAAGCTCTTGCCCAGAGAATCCTTCAGTGAGTATGACCCTTTAACACTCCCCTTTGGCTTGGAACTGAGACCAAGAACTCAGGTCTCTTCTAAGTGCCCACAGCCAACAGCATCTCTGCTCTACTGTTCCTGTGCTCACCAGGTGAGGGCTTGTTCCTTCTCACCTAGGACCATGTCTAGGCAGCACAGCCAGACTTGGTGTCCCTGGTCAGCAGAGGTTCCCTCAATCTTCCCCTTCTCAGATGCCAGACTCCCTACACTGTCTGGGAGGTAAAAATTCCTATGACTGAGGTTGAGACTACCTCCCAAGCCCGATGCCCCCAGGGCTTGCCACTAGCTGTTTCAGTGTAGTTAGCCTAGAGGTGTTTATATATCACTTGGATTGAACATCTGTCCTGTGATTTTTCTTCAGATCTTGTCCTGTTGTCCCAGGAGAACCATTATTATGCCCCTACTCTTGATTATTTCTGTTGCTCTAAGTTCACCCTGATCTGCTATTTTGTCTTTTTTTTTTTTGGAGGAAATCTGGAGAGCTTGGAATTTTCTGACCTCCTCTACCTTCCCATAATTCTTGCCTAATGCAAAAATTTCACTCATTTTTGCAATGGTAGTTATCAAAAGTTATTCTTATTATTAATTGTATTTGTTTAACTACTTCATTTGCTTTTCTTGAAATATACTTTTCCACCTTTCTCTTTTGATAATATCACAGGCTCATTGATAATTAGATTAATTGTAGACCTGCAAATTTGGGTTTTCTTAGTTTTCTTTTTATATATAAATTTCCCTTTTTCATTATGAACTGAAAAATTAATAAAATTATTAATAAGGAAGAATATTTAAATTGCAATAGGGGTGACTGGGTGGCCCATTGAGTAAAGCGCCGGCCCTGGAGTCAGGAGGACCAGAGTTTGGTTCTGGTCTCAGACATTTAACACCCACCCACACACACAAAAACTAGCCATCTAGCCTTGGGTAAGTTACTTAACCCCAATTGCCCTCCAAAAGGCAAAAAAAAAAATAATAAACCTGGAACAGAAAGGAGTATTTTATTTGAAATTCTGAATTCTTATTATAGTTTTAAAGTTTCTGTTAAATGTAATGAGAGTAAAAACATATGCTGTTACTTATTTGTAATGTCTTCTGAAATTCTGTTCTCAGTGTATTGTTTAAATGTTTCCTTAATGCAGTTGCTTTTTTTTCTTCTTCATTTGCATCATCATTGCTACCTATCAGTTCATACAATCAAAAAAAATCAGCGTTGCCTGTGGTGAAAATATGTTCTTGATTCTGTACCTCTGGCCTATCACCTCTCTGAAAAGAGGAAGAAGGAATGCTTTATCAGTCTTATAATTTCTCATGATCAGGAGACTTCATTTATTTCCAAATGTACAATTTCTCAATGATATTGAATGAAAAGATTGAATGCTTACTAAGCCCAGAAACTGAAGATATGAACTAGCATGGACAGTTATATGGTTTAAAGGATAGAATACCATCCCTGCAGTTAGGAGTACCTGAGTTCAAGTTTGGCCTGAGACATTTATTAACTGTGTGACCCCGAGTAAGTCATTTAACCCCAACTCTCTCCAAAAACAAAAACATGAACCATCATTTGTCTACCAATGTACTGGGTTTAAGTGTGGGTAGTACCAAGACAGTGAAAACCATAGTTTGTTAGCAAAATAAATTTTTTTATTAAAAGTGACAGAGATTAAATTGAAGCTTAAATTTCTAGCATCAGAGGAAGATCTCAGTAAAGACTACAAAATAAGTATAGGGAACCTCTCAGCTTTCCTCATTCATTCCAAATGATGGCTTTCACAAATCAATCAGGGAAGTCCCCTTTTATTAATCTAATACACTGACTAATATTACTACCCCTAATCTCCTTTAAGAAAAAACAATAAGAATTTCTTTAATAACAGCATGTACCAGGTACTGTGATAAATGTTTTACAACTATTTCATGTGATCTTCACAACCACCATGAGAGGTGGATGCTATTAGTATAATCCTTGATTTATAGTTTAAGAAACTGAGGCAGGCCGAGGTCAAATGAGCTATGTGAGGTTACAAGTAAATGTCTGGGGACAGATTTGAATGGAGGATTTCCTAACTGTAGGCCCAGTTTTCTAATCACTGCACAGCAAGATACCTCAGGATATTGGCAAATCTTGGGGAGAGAAGTGAGCTGACTTTCTGGTACTGGAGTTAGGAAAGTCAGTTTTGCAAAAAATAAAGAGATTCCATGAGCGGTCTAGAATCAATTTTGGTGTCTACCTGTCTGAGTCCGGATTGTTTTTTCCCCAGGTGCATGAAACAGTTATCACTATAGCAGGAATTCAAAAAGGCTCCATTTTTTCTGTGTTTTCATATGAAATCTCCAGAAAACTTGTCTCCTGCAAATTGCAAACATAGAATGTAAAACTAAATATTAATTTAATTTTCTACCTTTTCTAACCACCCCGGTACTTTCCCCCATGCAGACACAGGCTCTTAGGATTGGAATTTATTCCATAGCTTAATATGATCTGCTTCACATTATGTAAGAAAGAAAACAAAATCCAATTCAGTATATGTTTTCATAGATTCATAGGTTTATTGAAATTCAGAGTGGCAAAAGACTTCAGAGATCAGTTAGACAATCTATGCCTAAATAGCAACCCTCTCCACAACATCTGTTGGAAGACCTGCATAGGTAAGGAACCCACTACTAGGGAAAATGCCTCATTCTAATTTTGGATAATATCACATCCTAATTTGTTATTATCATCATCATCATTATTATTATTATTAGCACCTACCTCAAGGATTTGTTGTAAACATCAAATTAGTTAGTTGTAAAGTACTTAGTACAGTACCTGACATATAGTAAGCAATGTACAAATGTTAGAGTAGTAGTAGTAGTAGTAGTAATAGTAGTAGTAGCTACTCTGTAGGGATGTTGTGAATAAAAAAATAAGACAATTGTTAAATGCCTTTTAAACTATAAAGAACAAAATAAATGGTAGTTATTATTATTATTACTATTATTATTTTGTGGTTAAATCATCGCTTAGTTCTTAGCTCTACTATCAGGGACTCACTAAAATAAGAAATAATTTTATCCTAACTTTACATGGCAGAAACTCAAATGCCTGCATTGTCTTGAATCAGAAATCAGTCCTAGGAAAGATACAGGGAACTTGGAATAGAAACAGAAACTGTTCAGTTTCTAGTCAAGAACAAGGAACAAAATCAGAAAGGGACTGAGGTTACTACATAAATAGTAAACTTCCTGGAACACAACTAGATTTTTTTATAGATGTACATTCCATACCACTGAGAAACAACATTAGAGAAATTGCTAAAAAGAGAGACATGAAAAAGCTTTATTGAGCAATAGATTATTTATATATATATATATATGCCTGTATATGTACTTATACGATATTTGTATATTCATATGTGCACGCATATTTCACATATACATGTGTGTGGAGATATAGATAGATAGAATGCTATAGAGAAATAGCTGTGAAATTATGAGGTATTAGTATACAGAAATATTTAAAAAGATAATATTGTGACTTTCAAGTTGTCCTTGTAGAGACATTGCTTAAGAGTAACCAAAATTTAATAAGCACCATCTAGTGATGAAAGGGAGTAATTGCATTTGATTGAGTGTCCAGCACAATATGCGAAATAAAATTGTCATCCATGAAGAGACAGATTTATAACCTTCAGAAATAAACCAGTGGAAGGCTACAAGACAACACAAAGGTTAAGCTTGTATGGACTGTATACACAATGCCAGTCTTGAAAAGAGGAACAGCTCAATAGGTGATTGTGTTCTCTTGAATTTAAGAGCCTAAATCTGGCAAAATAGAGCGTGAAAGTCAGTCTTTGGCAACTATATTACAAGTAAAGATATTTCTACAAAATTACTATAAGTAAAATATGTCAATTATCATGCACTAAGTGGACATCTTAGAACTGTTCAGTTATAACTGAAGTCTGTAAGGAAGGAAAGGATTTGCCAAGAATGATATCATAAAAACAGTTCAATCAAAGCAAAAGCACTAAGGAGATTCAGAAACATTAAAGATAGTTCCAGAACTTAAATGAAACATTTTCCCAATGGGATAAACCTGGAGGAGGAGGGGATGTGAATTGAGATACTGCATACACCCAATGTCGACTAGAAGCAACTTTATATATCATCTAGACCAGCTACTCATTTTTCAGCAGATGAATTTGTCTCCAAGAAGGGAAGCATCTTGTTGAAGCTTACAAGCCAAGTCAGTAGTTAAGTGGCATGTTCTTTTCTTCATATTAGTTAGTGCAATTATAGTAAAAATTTATTTGAATTTTGAAAAATGGTAGTAAGGAATGAATTTGAGGGTTTGTGAGCCCTTTGTTCTGAGACTCTTAATTGTATTCACTAAATCATAATATTGTTTAAATTGTAAAGTCAGGACAAATATAATACTTGACTAGAAATGCCAAAAAGGGCATCAAATCTTCATGGTTATCATTTAAAAACAAATGAAAAACTAAGAAGCCATTTGCTATTCTAGGTTCTATATAGAATGATATAAACATACACACATATTTTATATAATAGATAACATATGTGTGTATGTGTATATATGTATGTGTGCATGTTTGTATATATGTGAAAGTCACCACATATGCCATCTTTTGCTGCCTAATTTGTGTATGGAAAAACTCAAGTCTAGAGATAGCTGATGACTAACTATCTCATGTTTTTGTCCTGGGAGTAGATGAAGGTTCTGTTGATGACTTCACAGTTATGATTATTTAGCAAAGTTCAACCTTGCTGTAATAGAGCTATACTGTGGATTGAAAAAATAAATTATCTTTGATTGTGCCCTTTCAGATTCATTTTCTATGCAAAGACGTTTGCATAATGGTTCCTGTGTTATTCAAATAGTTTTAAGTGCTATAATTGATATGACAAAAACCTAGAAGCTATGTATAGTAGATTTCCAAAACTTTTTAAATGAAGGATGATAGTCTCTCTACCTCTGTACATACATATTCACACATATGTGTATGTGTGAATGTGGATATATAGATAGACAGATAGATAGATAGATAGATAGATAGATAGATAGATAGATAGATATATAGATAGATAGATAGATAGATAGATAGATAGATAGATACCTGTAAGGGAAGAAATGAAATTATGCATTCTAATAAAGGGTGAAGGTTAGAGAAGGGTTAGATTATGGGGCATTGGTGAATAATAGCTGTGATCTATTAGGGACTATTTCTTTTTGGGATTTCTATCCTTGATGGTGATGGCAAGAAGGATGGAGAAGCCAAAAATATTAACATAAGATTGTCCTTCAGAGAACATGAGAAATGAATTTGACTAGAGGATCAGGTATAAGTCAGTGGAGAGGTCAAAATGTCAAATAAAATTATTAAGAGTATAGGAAAACTGGAGAAACAAATAAGGAATCAAATAAGGGGATTCATTTACAGTCAGTCTTATGACAGGGGTGATTATGAGGCTAATAATTAATAATAACTGTATTTGTGTGTGTGTGTGTTTCTGTGCATGGCTGACCTAATTTGTATAATTCTCTGCACCTATTTAGGAGTACAAACTACATGGAGATTAAGGACATGAAGACATATAAAGTTTGCAATAGATTTTAGATATGGGTTGTCATTAATTGAATGGTGAAAAGGATGAAAGAAATAAGGACTCTCTTTACAGATTTGCTCAAATGTCTTTTAAACTACTCTGTCCTATAACCTACAGCAACAATTAACTCTGCTAGAAGCAGTAATTTTTTAAGAATGTGAGGAAATCTGAACTAATTTGAAAATGACTTAAGGGGACAGGTTGTGTAGAAATGTAAAGAGAAAAAGATAGATTAGAGGTCATGAGGAGTTTAAATGAAAAGGTGTCAGTAGTTTGAAAAAGGAAAGTAAAAGTATTATAGGAGAAACTAGAGTGATACTTCTAAGAAAAGAGAAGCAGCACCTCCAAAAAATGTTCCTAAGAGGAAAAAGGGGCTTAAGAAAAATAAGCTTAGCAACAAATTAACCAGTTTCATTTTCAAATATGCTGATGTTGGTACTAAATTTTGGGGTGGAATTTGTCATTCAACATATACCAGAAGTAGTTTAAAAGGTAGTGAAATTTACTTCATGAGATAGAAGAGAAAAAGCAGTCTGAAATTGCTAAAGATAGAAAGCATGGGTACTCATTTTAAAAATGAAGAGTGCAAAGCTTTGCTATATTAAGGACCTTGGCGAAGAATTTTTGTCGCTCACAAAAAGATTCACTTCATTTATCTGCAAGTGAATCTATTATAATTAATCACAAGGTCATTAAGCTTAGGAAGGCCAAACATCTTCTTAATCATTCCCACTTTAACTACCTTCATGTGTGAGGTAATGAGTGGGTTTCACATGAAGGGACGTGTTAATGTGGGACTCTCTTATCATGCATACAGCAATTGCCTAATTTACTGTGAATAATATGGAATGGAGCTATTAAACATTGAGAAGAGTTCATTAGGAGATGAGCTTGAGTCAGAATGCAATATATGGAAGTACATAATCAGAGCAACACCAAGAAGTAGATAAGAGAAATCGAAAAAAGTGTATGTCAATGAAAGTAAAACAGAGATTGTCTTAGGAAAATACAGTCATATTTCTTATGCTGTTTTGTTGTTAAATTCAGGCTCTTTGAAGATGGGAATTAAATAGGTTCTCTATTTTTTTTAGAGAAATTGGTTTGGACCTTACAAATAATTCAGATACAAGTGAATAGCTTCTCTTATTAGGATATAAATTAGTCTTTCTCAATAGTCCTTCCCCTCTCTCCTCTCTCTCTCTCTCTCTCTCTCTCTCTCTCTCTCTCTCTCTCTCTC
>NW_027187278.1:6659889-6743100 GCF_028583685.1 Petaurus breviceps papuanus | reverse complement strand
CTCTCTCTCTCTCTCTCTCTCTCTCTCTCTCTCTCTCTCTCTCTCTCACACACACACTCATTGTCTCCATCTGTTTTTACTGACTGTCTCTGCAAATCACTGACAGTTCCAATAGGAAGTGTAAATTATTTATGGGATTATTTAATTCTGCAACCAAGATACTTGACAGAAATAAACAAATTAATTTGCCATTATATAAAGGTAAAATGTACAATGGAAGAAAAGTAGGACCTGTAGTGGGGGAGGGCATGTTTGAAAAAAGAAACAAGAAGAAACATGGATAGAAAATAGAGTAGTGCTAGAACAGGTGCTGAGAATAAGGATGCTAATACATGCATGTTTATGTGCATACATACACACATACATGAATGCATGTATATCTTGGATGTACACTGTATATGGACAATGACCTTAGCTTAGTTAAGTGTAAGGGGAAAAAGCACACTGGATTTCCTTTTGGAAAATCGGCATAGCTTCAAACATTCCAAATTTCTGCCTTGTATGATAGCCCAATATTCTTCCTGTGATGTTATGTGAATATCAAGTATGCATCATCACAATGTGCAGAGTCAAAAATATAATTCTAATTACCTAAAGAGCAATAAAGATTCATAAATCACACATAAAGAGTGCAACATATTGCTAAAAATGTCTTACCTACAAGTCTAACTATCAATATAGGAAAAAATAAAAGTGGATATAGATATTCTATTATCCATAGTGTGATACTCACTGAATGAATAGCACATAGACAAATGCATGTATATGTATATGTAATGAACATGTATGTCATATGATATTGATAGATAGCAGTATATGATGGTATATCAATATTTATGTTTGTATCTATAGATACACACACAGAAAGAGACAGATGTATATATCTATAAGTAAATATAGATATATACACTGATAGATACATAGATAACTATAGCTAACTAGCTCTATATACATACCTATATTTGTATATAAGGATATACATCATGCTCAAATATGGCAGATTAGAAACAAATTGGCCCAAGAATTAATAGGAGAGATTAGGTGATTTCATATGGTCCACTATACAATGCTTTTTAATAACCCCAAACTTCTCTATGAAACAAAGAACCATGTTTCTCATACTTGTATTCTCTCAAAAAAAATCAAAGTTAGAGAAACATGAAGCACGATATTCCATGATCTCTGCAGAATTACATTTGAGAATCTCTCAAAGGCAATATAGAAAAAAAAATAATCAACAATAGATTGCAGCCTATCACTAATGAAACCTTGTGTCAGAGAAATGATTTAAACAGTTATCTGGTAAATCTACCATCATCAAAAAGCAGTTGGTCATGTAGTAAGATTGAGTGAAAACTAAAGGACAGTCAACATACTGAAATGGAACTTAAATTATGTCAAAGGATGTAGGGGAGAAAAGCATTGAAGGAACCCTCCTGTATGCAGTTTTGAGAAGATGTGCAAATATCACATAAAATGAAAAGTCTTGGGTAGATTGTAACCTATACTTAGTCTATTAGATTACTGATTTACCAAGGAGAAACATATGACAAGAATCAGAGGCATTAGAAGGCATAAGTGGATTTGACAAATAAACTAAATTATTGAAGAACAAAAGTTAGTTTCCACAAATATTTTTATAAGCCAGAAGATTCTAAGCCTTAAATTAATGAAGAAATGTAAAGAATCTCCTTTCTAATAAGTTCTTCTCTTTTAAGTGTTAATCATACTGAAAAAAGAAGGGTTAATAGTTCATGGCAGTGATACTGATATTAAACTCCTTCTATATGTCAGGGACTGTAATATATGCTGTATATACAAATATAAAGAATGAATCATTTTGCAGAAATAATATGTCATTTTTATATTGTATTATGGAACCCCAAAGGGAGTACTTATGTATTTTTGTATTTCTGAAGTTATGTCCTAATACATGGACAATTTTTTGTGAAGGTGTTATGTACAGATGAGAAAAAAGGCAGACTCCTTCCTGTTTCCATTCAATTTTCCTAAAGGTCTATTATATCTAAAACTTTTCTAAAATTCTATTCATCTTCCTTAACATTTAAAAAAACATTTTATTCTCAAATTTATCTAGCTCTGAGAGGTAAACTGAGATCTCTCAATTTTATAATTTTACTATTTCCACCTGTAATTAATTTAACTTTTCCTTTAAGAATTTGGATGCTAGGGGCGGCCAGGTAGCACAGCAAGTAAGAGCACCGGCTCCAGTGTTGAGAAGACCTGGAGATCGAATCCCGGGCTCAGACACTTAGCACCCACCCAGAAACACCTGGCCGTGTAACCTTGAGCAAGTTACTTAACCCCAATTGCTTAGGGGCGGCCAGGTGGCTCAGCGAGTAAGGGCACCGGCTCCAGTGTAGGGACGACCTGGAGATTGAATCCCGGGCTCAGGCGCTCAGCACCACACCCAGAAATAACTGGCCGTGTAACCTTGAGCAAGTTACTTAACCCCGATTGCTTAAAAAAAAAAAAAAAAAAGAATTTGGATGCTATGCCATTTGGTATGTATAGGTTTAGTAGTGATATACTTCATTGGTTATCATACCTTTTAGAAAAATGTACTTTACCCCATTATCTCTTTTAATGAGGTCTATATTTTTTTTACTTTTTCTTTGTGTAAGATCATGATTTCTACCTCTGTTTTTTATTTTAACTTCAGTTGAAGTGTAGTAGTTTCTACTTTGACCTCATATGTTAACTCTATGTATGTCTTTCTGTTTCAAGTGCATTTCTTGAACACATGCATTTCCAAAATCTGTTTCTACAATCAGGTTTTTAATCCATTCTGCTATTTGGTTATGTTTTATAGGTGAGTTCTTCCATATACAGTTATATTTTTCATTTTATTTTCTTCTATTTTTTTCTCTCTTTTTACTCCATCCTTCCTGAAAATTCTATTTTCATTCTGATCATTGATTCCCTTAGTAATTTGGCCTCCCTCTTCTCATCCCCTGCTTCTCATATCCCTTTTTCCTCCTACTTCCCTTTTGGGCAAGATGGATTACTATACCCAACTGAGTATGTGTGTATATATATGTATTATGTATATGTGTGTGTATGTTTAAACAATAGAGTGTATATTCTTGCCTTTTTGAATCAGTACAAATGAGAGTACAAATGTTCAAGCATTGCTTACCCCTCCCTCCATTTTCTCCTCCATTGTAAAAACTCTTGTGTGCCTCTTTTATGTGAGATAATTTTCCCCATTTTTCCTTTGCCTTTCCCCCTCTCCCAATATATCCCTTATTCTAAGCCTTCAACTTTTTTTCTTTCAAGATCATCCTAACAGGATACATTCACACTCATGCCCTCTGTCCAAGTAGACTCCTTTTAACTGTCCTGATAATGATAAAGTTCTTGATGATTGCGTGGATAATCTTCCCATTTGGGAATGTAACACTTTAATCTTAATAAGTTCCTAATGATTTCTTACACATACTTATTTTTTATGTCTCTCTTGAATCTTCTGTTTGAATACCAAATTTTCTATTTAGCTCTGCTCTTTTCATCAGAAATACCTGGATGTTTTTTGTTTCATTAAATGTCCATCCACCACCCCTACCACACTCCGCCCCCCCCCCCCAACATTAGATTATTCTCAGTTTTGCCAGATAGGTTATTGTTAGTTGTAATCCTAGCTCCTTTGTCTTTTGGAATAACATTCCAAGCTTTCTGCCTCTTTATAAAAGTAGCTATTAATTTTGCATAATTCTCATTCTGGCTCCATGTTATTAGATTTTCTTTCTGACTGCTTACAGGATTTTCTCTTTGACCTAGGAGCACTATAATTTGTCTAAAATATTCCTGGGGGCTTTTATTTTGAAATCTCTCTCAGCAAGTGATCATTAGATTGTCTCAATTTTTATTTTGCCCTTTGGTTCTAAGATATCTCCTTGATTTATTATCCAGCATGGTTGTTTTTAAGATGAGCTATTTCACATTTTCTTCTATTTTTTTTTTCCATTCTGTTGACAGTGGGGTTTTTTTTTTTTTGTTTGTTTGTTTTTGCTTTTTTGGAGAGGGCAATTGGGGTTAAGTGACTTGCCCAAGGTCACAAGGCTAGTTTTTGTGTTAATTGTCTGAAGCAGGATTTGAACTCAGTTGATGTTGCTTCTTGATGTCTCATGGATTCATTTGCTTCCATTTGACTAGTTCTAATTTTAGAGGAATTTTCGTCAGTGAGTTTGTGCACCTCTTTTGTTACAGGGCCAGTTCTGCTTTTTAATAAGCTATTTTCTTCAGTTGAAATTTTGTACCTCTTTTACCATTGGGTTAATTTTGTTCTTAAGGAGTTATTTTCTTCCAAACTTTTTGGTCTGTTTTTACCATAATGTTAATTCTTTATCATGATTTTCTTGCATTGCTCTCATTTCTTTTATTCTATCACCATTTATAGATTTTTACGATCATTTTTGCTCTTTAAAAACAAAAAAATCAACTCTTTCTTTAACTCTTCTAGAAATTCTTGTTGCATTTGTATACAATCTGTATTTTTCATGGAGGCTTTTTTGTGGGGTAGATATTTCCATGACTTCCTCTTCTTTTGAGTTTGAATTAAGGAAAGAAGGCACCAACATTTTTGAGGTCAGGAAATGCTTTATATATGAAGTAATACTTGAATTGTTATTTAAGGGAAAAGAGAGATTCCTTAAGGTATAGTTGAGGAGAGACCACATACTAGGTATGATGGATTACCACATAAAGGTTTAGAGAGAAGAGATGAAGTATAGTGTGTGACAGAGGGAGGGTGAAAAGTCAGAAATATGTCAGCTATCAAGCAGGTAGAAGAATGCATACCCTTTGAGGAAAAGAATGATTTCAATTGTCTTTCTATCCCTAATGCTTATCATCATCCTTTAAAGATAGCTTTATGAATAGTTGTTGAATTATATGCAAGTAGAAGAAATACGAACCTAACTTCTTTCCTCTTCTCCAGTCTCACAACACCAACTAAATGCTATTTCCAGATGGATGTACTATAGGCATTTCAAAATCTACATGTCCTAAGTAGAGTTAATTATCTTCCCTCCCCTAATCCTCCTCTCTTTGAAAACTTCTAATTACAGTTGAGGACACCGCCATCCAGAGTCAACAAGATTTGCTACCTCCATGTCATTCTCCACTCCTCATCAAACTCATCCCACATATCCAATTCATGTCTTATTGTCTCTTCCTTCCCAGCATCTATCCAAACCACTCATCTTTCCTACTCATGTGGCTATACATTGTT
Source organism: Petaurus breviceps papuanus (assembly GCF_028583685.1). NCBI lineage: Eukaryota > Metazoa > Chordata > Mammalia > Diprotodontia > Petauridae > Petaurus > Petaurus breviceps. Next base: position 6,737,846 of record NW_027187278.1, on the reverse strand, counting down.
AACATAATTCCATGAATTTCTTTTTAATCTTAAAGTTTATACTGTTGCAGATTGTTAGTTTTCATTATAACTTCTCAATATGTGTGACGACTTAATTCCAATGTCCTAGTTCAAATTCTTCCAGAAATATATAGCATCTTAGTACTTCATAAAATCTTGGAACTTTTAAGGTATATATTCCTTTATTTAAATGAGATATACCCTGACATTTAGAAAGTAGGTGAAAGACAAGTCATAGAGGAGTGGTGTTTTGTGTCATAGAGAATACATATATTCTGATCAGCATGCTTTGCAATTTCCACAAAAATTGAAGAATTATTGGTATTCTGGATTAAAGCTTTTGTTTCATTTTTGCTATAATAAAGAAGAAATAAAACCTTCACTAAACATGTTAGTAATTTAGATGAGATTGGTCAAGGATGTTTGGAATATTTCCTAAAAGTGAAAGTGAAATAAAATGGTCACTTACCTAATAGAATAATAGGAATATAAATAAATGCATTTCTGTAAGTTAACTAGATGCCAATACTTTTCTTGTAAAGTAATTCTGAAACTATAAAACATAGATGTCAGTTAGCCATTTATATATATATGCTGATGGATTTCAGTGGAAATTTTTCTTTTCACTTTAATGAAAAAAATTAATTTCTTTATAGAATGCAATGCATAGTTATTAAGGAATCTATGCTTCCCCTAGTAAAAGGGACCAAGGCACCTTCAATTTCAAATGAAAATGGAGCAGGGACACACAAAAAAGACTTTTGTAGTCTCTAAAACATAAAATATGGAGAAAATGTTCTTCATGAATAATAGAAGCTTTCAACATTATCAGATCATGCCTACTTTATCAAAAGATAGACTAAGATTATATTCTAGATATGACATGAAAAATGCACCAATAAGTATTATTCAATTTTTTTTCAATTTTTTTCTTTCTTTTTTTTTTGGAATCAGTCAGGAGACCATTTCATGTTTTTAATTTCCATACATTTTTCCCATTTGAATTGCAATTTGAAACATACCTTTACTAGCTACTCTGCAGGGCTTGAGTGACTATGACAGGATATTTTCTCACTGCTTCAAGATGAATTATTTAAAAAAGAAAAAAGAAAGAGAGGTATAGGAAATACTGAACTTTCACCATTTATAGAAAGTCTTCTTTCCTCCTGCTGCATTTTTGTAGATTTGTATTAGCACCATTCATAGAAGACATTATGATTAATTCTATCAATTAAGTGATATATGAAGTAAGAGTAAGAAAGCATCACTTCTGAACATAAACGTGAAAGTCCAATGATCATCATTTTAGTCAAACAATCATCCACTGCTGGAGAAATGGCTTTAAATCAGTGCATCTACTTAGCAAATGCACACTCAGTTCTGCCATATACATTCTACAGGACACATATTAGTAAATAGATAACTAAACAGCTGGCTCATTTGTTTGCTACAGTGATTTTAATGTTTGCAAATTTGCAAACTATTATAGTAGATCATATGGTTATTAATAATTTTATAGGCAAATTTGGATTTTTTTCTGAGTTCTACTCTCCTGTGCATTAGATTGACTTCCTCTTTCTAGAATCACAGTTCTTAAGCTGAAGTCCATGAATAAAAATTAACTGTAATTTTATGTATTTTATTTTATGTATTTAAAAACATTATTCTGGATATAGGAACATGGATATCACCAGCTTACTGATGGGGTCCAGTGCAGAAAATGTTAAGAACTTCTGTTTTAGAAGTAATAAGATAAGTATGAATGTAAGTGATATATAATGATGAAGTAATTAATTTAAATTTAAACCTATTCTGTTCTATTCAACAGAAATATAAGGATCACCCAGTATATATAGAACATAGTGCAAAGCACCTGGGATGATAAAACTCTTTGGCGGATCACCTTTTCTTATAATAAAATCATATTGTGCTTAAGAGAAAGGGTTCATAGAGTTCTCCAATGTGAGGCCAGTGAATTCTATGGGACATGACCCTGCCTCAAGCATCCATAGAGGGAGGGATTTTTCAAGTTGGGGTGTATGTATACCAGGGAGGACTAGTACCTCTGGTATGAGGACTTGCCAAGCTCTTTATAGGGCTGCTCAGTCACCTTTGGTGCCCACCTGCTACCCAACTGTCACCTGTGGTTCCAAGAAGCTGTACCATTTAAAGTGGCCACATCAAGGTAAAACCATCTTGGCAAACTGGCTAAAAATGTTGAAGGTTCAACAAGCCTCAAACCCATCAGTGAGTTAGGGGGATGTCCATCCCAAGCATGTGAAGACATTCTGGGTAGAATGGGCAAATGAGAACAGTTTGTTCTGACTGCCACAAAGGTGACTGAACCAGAAACTGTGGTATACTCTTAGAGCTTGGACAGACATTTAGGATACCAAGCACTCTGAGCCATCACCAGTTATCTTGACTTTTGTCTTGGCACTGGAGTCCTATGACTCTGGAAGAAAGAGTGAGGTTGATGACTTTGTGCAATTCTACCTCACTTAAATTCAATTTATACTCAAGACAAAAGACATCACCTATACCATTTTACCATTTTTACATACCACAGGGTTTTATAGTGACATGGCAGCGACAAAGTAGTAGTGCAGATACACTGGGAACTGTAGTCACAGCCCTGCATACTAACAACTGAGACTGGAATACCCTTTTCTCATTGTACTGAAGCAACAGTGGGATTTGGTGATCCCATAGGTGTCTAAGCAGCCTTTTTAAAGAACTGAACTGCTCACCTTTTGCTGTGAGGAAGGGGCTGGAAAAATGTACTTAAAAATTGTCTGCTTCATCCAACCCTTATCTGTTTACTATGGCAGGTGAAGATCCTACCCTGTGGTTGAAACAGAAAAATGTACAGAAATTTATGTGAATATGATTCTACTCACTATCAGTTAGTACATGGAATGTGTACATGCTTATGGATAACACAAAATCCAGCAGACAAACAGCTCTTGTTGTGAGAGAACTCAGTAGGTATCATAACAGTCCCAAGTGAAACAAGACTGGCCAATGAAGGTCACTTACCTAAGTATGAACTGGATGTACATTTTTTTTCTGGAGAGGCCACAGTGATGGGGAGCTCTATGAAATTGGAGTAGGCTTCACAATCAAAACTAATCTATTCAAGAAGCTTATATGCTGCCCAAAATGAGGAAATGACAGGCTCATGACAATGTAATTGCCATTTGTAGGAAAGCACCATGCCATCATCATCAGTGCATATGCTCCTACTATGACAAAATTTGATGAGATCAGATATTTTTTTTTAATGAAGACCTGGAGGCCCTCATTTTTAATTTGCCAGAAGAGGACAAGCTTGTGATTCCTGGGGTCTTTAATACCAGGGTAGGCACAGACTATCAGGGAGTCCCAAGAACTCCCTGCCTATGGAAGGGAGTTGTTGGGAAGAATGGAGTCAGATTAGCAAAAGCAACAGTCATTTAATATGGCAGACCTGTGTGTCTCATGACCTTCTTATCACCAACACTATCTTTTGTTTACCCAAAATAATAAAATGTCATGGATGTACCCTTACACCAAGCACTGACATTTAATAGACTACATCATCCTAAGAAGAGACAGGCAGGGTGGTGTGAGAATGACTAAGGCAATGTATGATACAGACTGATGGACTGATCTTTGGACATTCTTTCCAAGCTAAACATGTGTATTTAACAAAAATGGTAACCCACTAGACAACTGTCAGGAGATTTAAGTCAACATATCAGAGTGCTTCTCCATGCATGAACAATTTGGGGGGGGAATGGTTTATTGCTGACCTGGAGGGAAAGCTGAGTCAGCACATAGCAGCAGTGGAGAAGAAAAGGAATGGGGAGCTTTTGGAGATTGGTGTACAACACCACATTGCTCATTTGTGTCAGAACACTTGCAAACATCAGGAATGGTTTGACAGAAATGATGGGGAAATTCAGAAGCTGCTAAACAAAATATAAGAACTCCATAATGTTTACCAGCAGGACAGTTTATCTATCCCTAACCATCCAAGTTCTAAGCTCATCCAAGCAACATTTAACTCATCAAAAGTTAAATACAAGTGAAGCTTAGAGAGATACAGCATTCTTGGCTCAGTACAACAGTAGATGAGATGCAGTTTTATACCAACAGCAACAGTCCAAATCACTTCTGCAATGCTTTGAATACTATTTATGGGCCAAAGATTTCTGGTACATTTCTGCTAGTAGAACCACACTGATCAGGACATGATCCTGGAGAGATGGGCCGAATACTTCCATGGTGTTCTCAACAGTCAACATCAACCAATGCTGAAGCCATTGGTTGTACACCCCAGGTAGAAGCCAGTCCCTCTCTAGCTAATGTTCCAGCTGAAGAAATGACATTGAATGTCATCAGTCTCTTTTCATGTGGCAAAACACCTGGCACTGATTCCATCTCTGCAGAGGTAGGGGGTCCACTCATATATGAACTGACTGAAATCTTTATGGTTATATGTTAAGTAGACCTTATCCTTCAGGAAATCAAGGATGCTTCCCTTGTTCTTCTTTTTAGAGGAAAAAGAAAGAAGTTATCCTGTGACAATTCTGGGGGAGGGTTATCTCTTAGTCATTGGTTGCAACATTCTTGCAAGAGTTCTCCTTAATTGGCTGATCCTTCACCTGGAAGAAGGTCATCTACCTGAGAGCCAGTATGTCTTCAGAAAAGGCTAAGAAATAGTCTGTATGGTGTTTGCTGTCTGACAACTCCTGGAGAAATGCCAAGAACGTAACAGAGTTCTATACATAGCACTTGTTGACCTAGCCAAAATCTTTGATACTGTCAGTTGTGAGGGTTTGTGGAAGATCAAGGGGAAATTGGGTTGCCTGGAGAGGTTTATTAGTATTGTATACATTTCATGATGGCATTCTTGCATGGTACTTCCTCAGTCACTAAGGGAATGAAGCAGGACTGTGTGGTTGCTCCCATAATTTTTTTCTAGGTCAATTGACAAGGTTTACTCTAAGGCCAAAAGAAGAGGGCAGGGTTCCTAATGAACTTGCAATTTGAACAATGAAGGTGCTGATGCTTATATACAAAAAGAACAGTGAAAAGAATCTGAATGGGATTAAGGAATGGTAAGTGGTCTGGCTTGGGCTAGGTGCAACAGTGAAAGGAATATCAAGTAATTTAATTAGATGGATGATCTAGGTGGGATAAAGGAGTGATTTGAATATGAAAATAGTCTGTGGAGGGCCAAGTATGACAGTGAGAGGAATATAAAGTAAGCTAATTAGGTGATTTAGGTGGGTTTTGGGGTAGGTCAGGTTCCTTGGGCAGAGGTGCCAGCAATCTGGGCTGCTGAAATATATGGGAAAATTTAGCGACTAGGTTGCTTTCAAAGACATGGCATTTTTCTTTTAGAGGTCCTAGTCCCATGACCCCATCATTCTCCCCTCAAACAAATGGAACCTAAAATCTCTTGGGATAGCTCTCATGGTTTTTAGCATGATGTTTTCTGTGATATTGTCAGACACCTTCAATAAGGATGAAAGCAGCATTAAAGTCAGTTATAATGCTGATAAACTATTAAACTTGAAAAGGCTATAAACCAAGAAAAAAGTGGAGGGAGAGTTGGTGAAAGACTTTTTGTTTACAGATAACTCTGTACTCAGTGAAGACTTTGAGGCTGAGATGTTATAGAGTATGAATTGATTCTCTGCCCCTTCTGCTAATTTTGACCTGGCAATCGAGTTAAAGAAAACAGAGGTTCTCCAACAGCCAGCACCACACCATCCATGCTTACAACATTTGGTTATAGCAAATGGAGAAATTTTGAATGTCGTGCATAAGTTAACTTACTTTGGTAATATACTTTCCAGAGATGCCCAAATAGATGTGGAGGTTGATGCATGAATTGCCAGATCTAGTTCAGGATTTGGGAGACTCTGAAAGAAAGTACAGGAGAGAAGAGGTATTAGGCTGCCTACCAAACGGAAGTTTTGGTTCAGAGCATTGTGCTGTTGTCATTGTTATATGCCTATGAAATATGGACAGTTTTTACCACTGCCATGCCAGAAAATTGAACTGCTTCCATTTGAATTGTCTTAGGAAGATTTTGAAGATGACCTGGCAAGATAAGGTACCAGACCCTTAAGGTTCTCTCTTGACAAATGTACATTAACTTAAACAAGTGGTCACATGGAAGCAGAAGAATTGGTACAAAGGTGCTCTCAAGTTCTCTCTGAAAAACTTTAATATTGATTGTGGAACATGGGAGATGCTGGCACAGTACCACTTAACATGGTGTGCCCAGATCAAAGAAGGTGCTATGCTCTTTGAGAAAAGCAGACTCACAGTAGAACAAAGGAAACATGAGATGTGCAAATCTAGAGAAATCTCCCTCGGAAATGTTCAAATGGACTTTTGTGTCTCACCTGTGGTGGAGCTATCCAAGCTCATATTGAACTAATCAACCAGAGTCAAACACACTGTACCTTAATCCCAGCTTCACAATGTCTTTCGTCTTCTTTGAGTACATTGTACAAGAACAATATTCCATGATGACTGAGAGTGGGAGATAGGTGAGGAAGGGAGAATAGTGCCCTAATGATCACAACCATCTATTCTAGGAATTCTTAACCTGTTTTGTGTTACATACCCTTTAGTAACCATGGGGAAAATGTCTATTAACCCTATATCAGAATATTTTTAACTGCATAAATCCATGGGGCATGTCTTTAAAAAAATTCTTACCCTTATCCCCCAATACTCTGCCATTTCTCTTCTTCCTCTTGCTGTACAAGGGTAGTACCTTCCCACTTTTCAGTGGTATAATAAATTGTAAAGCCATGCAGGAGCAGCTTTACAGAGGATTTCTGTTGTGAACAGCTTTCAAGATTTTGATTTCATAGCATAGTAAACTCTCTATTTATTCAATAACAAATCAGAGCAAAACATTCACAGAAATTCAAGGTGCAGCATCCAGAATGTTACAACTTATCACAGAAAATCAAAATGCAGCATTCACCATGTCACAACTCAACAACTTATCACTAAAATCACCACATAGTTTTCACCAAAGTGGTCACACAGTTTTCACCAAAGTATAATCATTTAGTAACTCAATCATTTAGTTAATCATTCAATCATCCTTAATTCAATCAGTCCTCCAATTAAGGGGGGAGCCTCCTTAATCCTTAACTAACTCATTCTTAAGGAGCCTCCTTAAGGGGCACAAAGTACAATAGTCAAAGTTGTCCACCCACGGGGTGCAATCATGTTGCAATATCAGTCACTATTCAGTACTCTTTTGAGAGGTAGTAGAAAATACACAGGCCTTCTACCCCTCAGTCACAAGTAACTTAAAATTTCAACAATCACTATTTAGTACTCTCTTAAGGGGTAGTAGAAAATACACAGGCCATCTACCCCTTGGTCACAGGTAAGTTACAATTTATCAGTCACTATTCAGTATCCATGGAGAGGGTTTTTTTTTTATCTTGACTCAGGGCAGGCTTTTAGCTCCCATGGTTCCTTTTCCATGGTCCCAGCTCCCTCTTGAATCCAACCAACTGCTACCTGGGTTCAAAGGCAGACAGGTCCCAGCTCCTTGTCCAGCTTTCCATGCAGTTCCTGCTCCACACTGAAGCTTACAGTGTCCAGTCCATATCAAATCCTTTACAGTTTCTGTTCCTGGGAAGAGAAAACTTAACAGAGCCACAGAAAGACAAAATAGTACCACCACAGTCATGCTTCCTCTGGAAGCTCCAGCTAGACCTCAGAAGTCCTAAGCAGCTCCAGCTGGCTCTCAGAAGTCTCTCTTCTCGAAATCAAAATCACTGTCTCCACAGAAATTCCAGTCCCAGCAGCAGCCCAGCCTTCAGATGCTCACTGAGAGAAATTCTCTTTCTCTCTGGCAACAGCCGCTCTGCCTCCAGATGCTTGTCCCAAGAAGTTCTGACTGTCCAGCTTGTGCTTTTCCTTAAATACAGTATAGCTCCTCCCTGTTCAGCCAATTCCTGTTACATCAGCAACATGGTATCATACCTTCTGTTTCTTTAACAGAGGCTTAATTTGAAACTAGGTGCTAAGTACTTCTCAGCTTTCCAATACAAAGGGATCTTTAAATTTCATTACTATTACATAAGCCTGTCTAAGAAGTCATGTCAAGATATGAGGAGACACCCTGTTTTCCAGAGGTAAGGCCCAGCAAGCAAACTGTGTCCTAACCTTGGCATAACAACAATCCTTTGTGGCCATTCTCTGGATAATCTCATCTTCTGGCAAAAATCATATAATTTTGGTATTGCTTTGACCAGCATCAGGCATTCTCTGAGTTTGGACAAGCATCTGACAAAATTGGATATATTCCAGTCCTAAAGACCTGCTTATGAAAGAAACTTGTTTCATTGTTGTTACCATTCATTATCAGGGCTGCACAGCTCACGGCATAGCCAATTGATATAAGAATCAAGTTTTAGCTTTACTAAATCTCCTCACTAAAGCCCACTAGGGCCAGGGCCCCGACACAAGTGTCTATCTTCCTTCCTTGCTTGCAAGACATTTCCCTCACTTTGAAATAAAATTTCTATTTGATTTCTGACTCCCCTGTCTCTAGCCTGCTCTGTTTGGCCCCAGCCATCCACAGATTAGAGGCTAGTTCAGTCCGGTTGGCAGTTGTACCTAATTGATCCCAGCCAACCTCAATAGCAGATGCACAGTCATTTCACACATACCCCAGCATAACAGCTGCTAACCCTTATCCTGCACCCCCTCCAGAAAAATCATCCTATGTCAATAGCAGAAACTTTGTGATCAAGGGGTAGTAGCACATAATCAAGAGCCCTGACTTCCCTCTTTTTTTTTTTTTTTAAGGAGTGAGGTGGAGGCAGAAGAAGTTCCATTAAATGATCAACAGGCATGGATAGCTTGCAAACACATATTAAATTTTATTATATTTTGTTTGTTCCCCAATCCACCACTTTCCAAAACTCCTTGTAAAACTAAGGGCACCATTCTTCATTAGTGTTACTGCAACAATTTCCTTGTTAGTCTCTAAGACTCAAGTCTTTTCCATTTTCCAACCATCCTTCACAAAGGTGCTAAAGGGATCTTCTTAAAGCTCAAATGTGACTAATCATGTCACTCCCCTACTAAAAAAAAACAACAAACTTATAAAATATCACCCCATTCACTCAAGGATTAAATAAAATTTCATTTTTTAAATCCTTATGTCATCCTTTTAAAATATCCACTTTTATCCATAAAATATTTCTCTGTTTTGTATATATGTACATATATGTATATGGACATTTTTATATATAAAATACAGAAATTGGATTATATATTGTAATCATTTATATATTTATATTTAGCAAAAAAAGAAAATTTTAAAATAAGAATGAAGAATATGAAATTATATTAATATATATGTGTGTATCTGTGTATATACACATTTACTTACATAGGGATTTATATTTATATGTACACATATAGAAAGTTTATGTGCACATATGCTCATATTCATATGCACATATCTACATGTATGTGTATATATCTAAATGTATACCCATACATACTCTTTTAACATATATATACATATGTACATACATATATGTGCATGCATATTTTTACAAAAATAAATAATATGCATACATATTTAATTATAAAAACTTAACAATAGGAGTACATGATAAAAAAATGTTTGGAAAGCATATTAAAGTGCACTCTAGTTATAAGACTTTCTGAGTAGTTTTAAAACCTCTTTTTTCACTGCACTTGGTCCTAACTCACCAAGTTATGGGCAGGATCCTCTTTTGTTTGTTTATTTTAAAACAGAACTATATTTCTGATGTATGTCTATCTCATCATCAACTATATCCACTAAATCTTTTCCTACAGTAGGTATATTGCATAGTTTATAGTGCTATTCTTCACTTACATGGAGTGTCGAAGAACGTAGAGCACATTCTTCAAATACCTAAAGGACTCCCCAAGTGGTTAGAAACTTTTCACTACCATATTGAATAGCTCAGCCTGGCTTCTTCAACAAATTTTCACTCTGTATCTGGCCAGGATGGAGTCAGATTTCAAATTTCCTGGAGCTGATTTGCAATGTGTACTGAAGCCTCAACTCTGCCTCAGCCCTTTAATCATATTTCTCTAGAATATCTTTAGGCAAATCAATATCCTTGGCTTCCTGTTAGGCCAATGAGTTTGCTAGCTTCTGCATGTCTCCTAGGAGTGCTTGTAACCAGACATTATTTGAATGACAATTTGATTGGAATTTTTTAAATATTCATTTCATCTATTCTCAATGTCAGTTAGTGGCTTATATGACCAATTTTTATTTTTATATTTTGGTCCAGAATAATTTCTTCTGCATATGGAGCTCCTCATAACAAAACCCTCTGGACCAATGCTTGTCAGGAACTAATCCAGAGTTTATGAAATTAGATTACTTCCTGAATCATGAAGATATTAGGCAACTCTATATAGATATAAACATGTGCATATATGTGTATCTTAATATTTTTAACATATGTGTATATATACATATATATTAGCCAACAAACATCAACTAAGCTCCTACTATGTACCAGACATGATTCTAAGCATTTGAGATACAAATTGAAATAGGAACAAATATAGTCTCAGCCCTCAAGGAGCTTACAAGCTAATGTGGGAAAACAGCATGTTAAAGGAAGCTGAAAAGTATGGGGTATGGGAAAAGGTACCTGACAGTGGGAAATGATGGAGAGTTCCCCAAGAGTCCAAAGGCAGTGTGGCTGCTCATGAATGGGATGGACTGTGAAGAGTCCCTTGTTTAAATAGAGTCTGTGGAGCACATGGATAGACCTGCCCTCTAATCAAAGCATCCATTCAGAGGGGCAGAGGGTAATGACAAGATGTAAGCAGCAGGCAGATAGAATCTTGTAGCATAATGAGATTTCCCAATGATTAGTCTCCTGGGAAAGAAAGGTCCAAAGGAGAGTTTCAAAGTAGTCTAAACACAGTATAGCTGGTGATAAATTACACACACACACACACACACACACACACACACATACACACATACATACACACGTATATATATATACACATAATATACATATAATATTCAGTGTAACGTTTCAGAGAGAGCTGGACTAACTAAGGTTAAGGAGCAGCTGGTTTTAAGTCCTGCTTCTAATACCTATCTATCTATATCTATACCTATCTCTCTCTCTCTCTCTATTTATATATGCATGTAAACGTATATTGTATGTGGGCATGTATGTATGTGCACATATCATCCAGCTCTCTCTGTGATGTTACACTGCCTATTAATTTTCATGTTTGTTGTGATTCAGTTTTTCAGTAGTGTCTGACCCTTCCTGACACCATGGTCCATACTGTCCATGGGTTTTCTTGACAAAGATATTGGAGTGGTTTGTCATGTTCTCCTCCAGTGGATTAAGGCAAACAGAGGCTAAATTCTAATTTCAATTGTTATTGGTGGTGGCTATGGTAGTAGTAGTAGTAGTAGGAGGAGGAGGAGGAGGAGGAGTTGTAATAGAAGTTTTGGTACTGAAGAAAAAGTATTTAACCATTAGTTAGCCAGGCCCTCTATATACATACATAAAAATAAATCAGTCACTACCCTCAAATAGCTTCCATTATAAGGCAGGGAGTATAAATGTGAATGCATATAAATAAATGTGAGATAATCTGAGGCAGGAGAAAAGGCTAACAAATGAAGGAGTAATGAAAGTCTTTGGTGATAAGGTCACATCAGAGTTGAACTATAAAGAAAATTTAAAATTACATTTCCAGAATGTATATGATATTAAAGAGTAATATTCTCAAAATATGTATGTATATCTATGTGTATATATAGTGTAATTGTACATTTCAATTATGTTCATACATAAATGTCCATTTCTCTGTGTATACATGTATGTGTGCACACACATACACATGCAGATATGCATATGTGGACATGAGGGATTGGCTAGGATTTCAAGTGCCAAAAGGGGGTCACAAGAAATGCCTATAGTGGAGATGGGAAACAGATTGTATAAGACCTTAAAGACCAGCTTGAAGAATAGAATTCATGCCAGAAGTGTAACAGCAGTTCTGAAATTTTTTGAGACCTTGTTAGAACTTTGTTTTAGAAACATTCCTTTGAAAGCTGTGTGAAAGATGAATTATAAAAGATGGAACACAGAAGAGGCATGACCTTCCCATATAAATCCCTTCTCCTTTAGTCTATCAGTTTTTATTCTCTAGATATATGGTTTCTCTTAATATGCTTATCTTTATTTTCAACTTTCTAAATTTATTTTTTTAATTATCACTTACCTTTCATTATAAAGTCAATCTATAACTGTTCTTTTTTTCAAGCTTTACTCCCACAACAACTACTACCATCCCTGATTTTTGCCACAGGTTGTACCTCTTTCATCCTGGCAGTATTTCCATTTTGCTCTAGAAAGATTCTGCCACTCACTGGTGTCCCGACGCTCTCTCCTTATTGGCTTCTCTTCTGACTTTAAACACATTTGGTACTTCACAATCAAAACAAGTGAGAAAAACAATTCTCTTCACTTGACTGTACTATACCTATCCAGCATTTTTCCTTGTCCAGACAAACTGATCAAAAAAATTGCATGAGGCCTCAACATCATTACCATGAACACTCTGCTGGAACACTTGCAATGTGTGTTCTATTCCCACGATGTTAACACTTTCTTGAAAATCATCAGTGATTGACTAATTGCCAAATTAGATAGTACATTTTTCCTTAGTCCTCATCTGTCTTGACTTCTGTAGAATTTGACATTGTTGACAACCTCAACTCCCTCATTGATACTTTTCCACCTCTTATTTTGGTATCCCATAGTTTCCTGGAACTCAGTTCTCTAATTGCTTCTTTTTGTTCTGCTTCATTTGCTCAGAGACATCTACCCTATCCCTTAGGGTAAATTGTCACAAAGGATCTTCCTTTTTCATCTTTCTCTGTATGACCCAACTTGACAATCTGACTTGCTCTAAGTTTCAATTATCATCTCTAAGCATATAAGTAAAGAAAAAACAAGTGAAATAAAGCTGAAAGTATACTACTAGTTATTTTTTGACTTTCTCTCATCTCCAAATGCATCAAAAATGCATCTATCTGAATGTTCCACTTATATCTCAAACAAAAAATATATTAAAAACTAAATTTGTTATCCACTCCCTAGGACCTGTTTTTCCTTCTGACTTAATTATTTTTATCAAAACTGCTACTCTTCACCTTATCTTGCTCATTTGAAAATAGTGTAATCTTGACCCTTCCTTTTATCTTATCTCAAATATTCAATTAGTTACCAAGAACTGTTGTACCATCTTTGAAGCAACCTTCATATCCATTCCCTCCTCTCCATTCCCACTGCTACTGTATTATTTTAGATTTTCATGACCATTTGCTTTAATTATTGTAATAATCTTCCCCCTTCATGCTCTTCTGATCTCAACATTTCATATTGCTGCCATATGCATCATGTGTATTTACAGATCTCAACATGTCACTTCTCAGATTAAAATCCTTCTTATATCTCCCTATTCCATACAAATTCAATTCAATTTCCTTTGCCAATCACTTCATGTCTGTTATTCAGTTTTCTGACTTCTCAAGATTGATTCATTTTGGACTCCTACTCCTGCCAAAATGGATTACTTGTCATTATCTCTATATATCCCATATTTTCCCTCCTATATTCCTTCTTTCATGTTATTACCTCCATCTGAAATACTTTCACTTCCACTTTCAACTTATTGAATTCCTACCCATCCTTAAAGGGAAGGGAAGACCTGAGTCTTAACCATGATGATACATATTCCAGGAAGTCTTCCTTCACAGTCCCTTCCACAAATCACTAATGATTTTTTCCTCTTTGATTTTAAATGGCAATTTATTTGCATCTCTCATGTAATACTCAATTATTATTTTAAATTATTAAATATTTATGACCATTCCATATTACCCTATTAACTGCATGCATTTATTAACTCGGACAATATGCTTTATACTATGGAGGTTTAATAAATGTTTAATGGTTTGAGGAATAGAAAGGGAATTTAATTAATTTACAATATAGTACATGGTGGGGAAAAGCAAAACAAAACAATTACCTGTGGATTAAATTTAAGAAGCACTAGTCATAAGACTGCCACCTAAGAGGTATCCCTTAGCCTCTCTGCATATCTGTGTCCTAATTTGTAAAATGGTAGTCAAATTACATGCTGTACAACTTCACAGGATTCTTATAAGGAATGAAATGTAAGCCATTTAATATTCTCAAACTGTGTAAGTAGTATTACTTGCTAATATTACAGGGTTTTTTCAGATATGGTTTGCAAGAAAATTGGCTTGTGGCTCATGCTACTTTTAGTGCTTAGTTTATAAAAATAATCCTAAATAAATGATATTTTTTCTTCATTTAGAGTAGCAAGAACTGGGAAATCCCACAATTCTGAGGATAAATATGCTGTCTTTCCTGTCTTCCACAATCCTTTAATGTCATTTAAAAAAATGAAAAGTTCTAAAATATAGAACAGAGCAAAGAAATATTCAAATAAACACCTACATATAATAATTTTTTTTCATGAGTCCATTGAAAAGAGGAAAATTTCTGTATCTCTAGAAAGAAACCAAAGCTTGCTCTTCTTCTCCACATAATGGAACTCACTCAGTTTGGCATTTGCTGCCTTGTGTAGACTTCAACTCTGTGGAACAAAATACCCTTCCCAGGGTAGACCCATCACTTCAAAATTCACCACCATGCTATAAAGGCAAGTCTTATTTCCACCAGCTTTCTCAGGCTTCTCTCTCTTCTGACTGGAACACTGGAGGATAAAATACCAAACTCTTCCCAATACTTTAAAGAGGGTAAAAATCAAGACTCTCAGTTCTTCATGCCACCTTGTATCTACTGCCCTGCCTAGTTTCAACTCTGGAAAAAGATGGCTGCATATGTGATACGCCTGGTATCACACCCTACCTACCTCATTGGTTTTCTGCCTCCTTTTGAATTTTAAACTCCTTGAGGTCAGGGTCTGTCTTTCTTTTTGCTAATATTATCCCCAACATTTAGCAATAGTGTCTGGTAAATAGTAGCTACATAATAAATGTTTATTGGATATTAGAATTCCACAGAAGTGAGGATCTAAATAAAAAGATGAAGGGAAAGGAGACAGAAGGGTATACACATTTATTAAATGCTACCGTTTGCCAATCACTGTAATAAATACTTTACAGATAGTATCTCATTTAATCCTCCCAAGAACCATATGAGGTAGGGGCAAATATTAACCCCCATTTTGAGTTAAGGAAACTGAGCAATGCAGAGGTGAACTGATTTCCCTAGGGTCACACATCTAATAAATGACCCAGGTTAAATTTGAATTCAGGTTTGAAGTTATCTCAACTCCAGATCAAGCACATCTAAGATTACAACTACTTAATCCATACTCATACATGTATGTAGACATCCATTCCTATATGCTAGTGTACATGCATGCATGCATACAGATAGGCTAATCCCCAATATGACATAGATATGCAAGGATAGATACAATATACCAAACATCTATTTGAGATAAAATCACATATTCAAAGTTGTTAAATGAATTACTCAAATCACATGTCAATATATTTCTCAATAATTGATACTGTCAGACAAAAAAAATAAGAATGAAAAATGTTTTAAAATGATTCACCTAATTACTTAAGTAAAAAAAAAGTGGTTCTGTGATTCAAATGCTGTAAATAATTGAGATATAAATAATTTTATGTGGCATAGTGGATATTTGCATGTATTGAAACATGAATTAAATTTGACTTTGTTCCAAAAGATAGGCACTTTTTTCTATTATCTGACCTAGGTAACAAGCTACCTTTGTGTAACTTGACAATGATAAGGAATAAACACAGATCTTTCCTCTGAGTTGGATGGATTGCTGTTAAACTTTGTTTATTCTTCAACATATGAATATCCAGGTTAATAATAGCAACAGAAAATATATGTGTATATGCATATGCATTGAATAGATATGTAAACTGATATATAGTGATATATATATATACATATATATGTATTTGACTTGATATACTTGCAATATATAATTTATTCTTCACATTAAATGAGTTATAGAATTAAATGCCATGCACATAAACATAGCATATATGTTGTGACTGGAGTTCCTCCATATTCCTATTTATTCCTTTTATAATCCAAATCCAGAAATATTCCTTCTCCTAAGTGCACACACAGACAAACACATACATAAACCACACACACACACACACACACACACATCAATACCCAAAGAAACATTTGAGAATATTTGGCTATTCAGAACATTAGAATTATTTATTCTAATATGATATAAAATGGATATTCATGTAGATAATTAATAGCAGAATTTAGGACTGACTCTACATTTTCAAATTCCTAATCCACTATGCTTTCTATATTTCATTGGTTTTAAAATACTTTAAAAATATTTTCAGTCCAACTTGATTATAATATTTGAAAATTAGAGTATCTACCTTAAAATACTGCAGTTTACACAAATGTATCATAATTTATATACAGTTTATAATCAATATATTCATTTTGCACAATGTTACACATAACCAAACCCCATTGTTCCCTGTTGTAATTTTGCTAGGCTCACTGCCCAGAGACTCTGGCTCTAGTTCTCCATTCCTTGCCAAAGTAACTCTGGCTCATTGAAGTTACCCTATGGGTTTTGGCTTCACTCTATTCAGCTCTGTTCCTATGTAGTCATTTGTCAAATATTCTGCCAAAACTCTTCTTTTTGTTGTTGTTACTGTTGTGGGGGGTTGGTGATGCTTGGTGGGATCAATTTATAAAAAAATATTAAAAAAACTGACATAAATTATATCTTTTAAACATATTACTTTTAATACTGTGTCTCTAGGAGGCCTTCATTTTCCCTATAACACACAATACTATATTTTATTAGATTCATCATTAGGAGGAATTAAATGGAATGGAACAAGCACTACCCTTAGAAGATTATGGTTTAAGTCCTGGTTCTAACATTTGGTAGCTGTGTGATCTATAGCAAGCCACTTTAGCTTTCTGAGCATCAATTGCTTTATTTATAACATTTATATAATGTATCTCACAAGGTTGCTTTGTAATTAACAGATATAAATGGTAAGGTAATCTATAAATTAGAATAATCATCAGAATCTATTATTTGGCCAACTTTACCATAATCATGAAAATAGAGCAGTAGATTGATAGGGAGAGAAAAAAGGAAGAAAGAAGGAAGCAAGGAAGCAAGCAAGCAAGCAAGAAAGAAAGAAAGAAAGAAAGAAAGAGAGGAAAGGAGGGAGGAAGGAAAGAAGGAAGGAAAGGAGAGAAAGTGAAAAAGAAAGCAAGAAACAAAGGAAGGGACAAAGGAAGAGAAAGAAATCTATATACGTATATAGAAATAAAGTGGGCATATATGTATATATACATACACACATTTTACACACATACACATATTTATTATTCATATACATTTTCTGTTGTACCTGTCACTAATGGTCAAAATGAAACAAGTTGCTTGTAGCCCACTGATCTTCATGGATCAACCTGTTCTTTGAGCAATCATATAGGCAGGCTGCTACTCTTATATATTCAACAATTATGCATATTGTGTTTGGTAAGGAACATTACAATCTTATCAGAAAGGTAAGAAGCATCATGTGACCTGAAGTTCTATATGAGGTCACTCCAAGGAATATGGCAAGGTCTCTCAAATGAAACTCTTATGACATGATACAAATCTGAGGTACATCATGGTACATGAAATATAGTCTGACCCCATATAAGAATGCCTATAAAGCCTAATACGTGTGGAAAGCAATGCCATATCTAATTTTATAAGGATTGTTTGCCTGTTAAGACATAATATTATGCTTATGTGAAGAAATCCTATGTCCAGTTTTTAGCTCTGGGTTTTTCAGTGATCACAATCCTTTTCTTCCACCTTTCCACACTGAACGCCTGTTGTAATCATTAGTTCAGAAACAGAATTTCAGAAATAGGTAGGTGATAGTCCTGTAATCCACTATGGTCAGACCATATCTGGTGAATTATTCTCAGGCTTAGCACCATATTTCAGGCAAAATTAAATCATAAGCTAGAGAATATCCAAAAGTTACTATGGCAAAGATCTTTATCTTATATTAGTATTGGTTGAAGGCAACTGAAATATTTAAACTTGAAAAGGAAAGACCACTTGGAAGAGCAGTTAAACCTATTGTATTTGACCTCAGAGGGAAGCTATATGAACAATAAATGCAAGCTGAAAAAAATCAAATGTAGCCTTGCTGTTAGGAGAAACAAAAGCTCCTATCCAAAATTGGAATGTCTTTCCTTAAGGTAGTGAGATCTTCCTTGTTGGAGGTTTCCAGGTCTCCACCTGCATTCTAGATCATATATGGAATTGTTTTTTATCAGATATAAGTTGGTTTTACTTACCATTGAAGTAACTTCAACCTTTGCAAATATGTGAAAAAAAACCTTATTAAAAAAACTTTTATTTATTTTTAGTTTTCAATATTCATTTCCACACGATTTTGAGTTACCAATTTTCTCCCCCTCTTTTCCCTACCTCACCCCAATACAGTGAACTTACTGAGTACCCCTTCCCCCAATTTGCTATCTCTTATATCCTCCCCCATTCCCCTGTAACTTTCTAGTAGGGCAAGATGGATTTTTATACCACAGTGCCTGTATATCTTATTTCCATTTGCATGTAAATACATTTTTTTAAAATATTTGTGTTTAAAACTTTGATTTCCAGATTCTTTCCCTTCTTTCTTCCTCACTTATCCTCACTGGGAAGAGAAGCAATTCAATATAGGCACATAGTTACACAAAATATTTCCATAATAGTTATATTGTTAAAGACTAACTGTATATCCCTCCATCTTAATCTGCTTCCCCCCCACTTATTCTATTTTCTACTTTGACCCTGTCTCTTTTCAAAAGTGTTTGCTTTTAACTACCCTCTCCCCCAATATGCCCTCCCTTCTATCCTCTCCCCTCTAATCCCTTCCCCCCTATTTTCCTGTAGGGTAAAATACCCAATTGAGTGTATATTATTCCCTTCTTAAGTCAAATTAAATTAGAGCAAAGTTGAACCATTCTGTTTCACCTCCCCACCCATCGTGACAGTTTTCTCTTGTCTCTTTTATATGAGATAATTTATCCTATTCTATCTCTTCCTTTCTCCTCCCATTATAGTCCTCTCACCTCTTGATTTTATTTTTGAGATATCATCCCTTCCTATTCAACTGATCCTGTGCCCTCTGTCTATGTACACATGTATGCAAATATACACACACTCACTTATGTATTTATACTCACACACACCCTCCTATACATAAATATATGCATGTGTACATATATAAGTATATATGCATATACACACATATTCCCTTCATCTATCCTCATACTGAGAAAAGTTTCATGAGTTAGAATTATCATTTTTTCCATGTAGGAATGTATATAGTTCAATTTTAATGAGTTCATTATGACTTCTTTTACCTGTTTACCTTCTCATGCTTTTCTCGCTTCTTGTATTTGAAAGTCAGATTTTCTGTTCAGCTCTTGTTTTTTCATCAAGAGTACTTGAAAGTCCTCTATTTCCTTGAATGTCCATATTTTCCCCTGAAGCATTATACTCAGTTTTGTTGGGGAGGTGATTATTGGTTTTAATCCTAGATCCTTTGACCCCAGGAATATCACATTCTAAGCCCTTTGATCCCTTAATGTAGAAGCTGCTAGATTTTGTGTTTTCCTGATTGTTTTTCCATAATACACAAATTGTTTCTTCCTGACAGCTTGTAATATTTTCTCCTTGACCTAGAAACTCTGGAATTTGGCTATAATATTCCTAGGAGTTTTCTTTTTGGGATCTTCTTCAAGAGCTTATCAGTGAATTCTTTCAATTTCTATTTTCCCCTGTGGTTGTAGAATATCAGGACATTTTTCCTTGATGATTTCTTGAAGGATGATTTCTAGGCTCTTTTTTTTTATCATGGCTTTCAGGTAGTCCAATAATTTTAAAATTATCTCTCCTGGATCTATTTTCCAGGTCAGTGGTTTTTTCCAATGAGATACTTCACATTGCCTTCTATTTTTTTCATTTTTTTGGATCTGTTTAATACTATCTTTTTCTTATAAAGTCATTAGCTTCCATTTATTCCAATCTTATTTTAAAGGAATTATTTTCTTTTGTGAGTTTTTGAAATTCCTTTTCCATGTGGCCTATTCAAATTTTAAAGACATTCTTATCCTCATTGGCTTTTTGGGCCTCTTTTGCCATTTGAGTTAGTCTATTTCTTAAGGTATAATTTTCTTTAGTCAGGTTGTTTACTCATTTTTCATGATTTTCTTGCATCATTCTCATTCCTCTTTCCAATTTTTCCTCCACTTCTCTTATTTGATTTTCAAAATCCTTCTTGAGTTCCTCCATGTCCTATAACTAGTTTGTATTTTTCTTGGAGGCTTTTGATGTAGGAGTTTTGGCTTCATTGTGTTCTTCTGATTCCATGTTTTGATCCTTTTTGTCCCCCAAAATGGATTCTGTGGTCTGAGTTCACTTCCTCTGCTTGCTCATCTTGCCAGCCAATTACTTGACTTTGAACTCTTTGTTATGGTAGAACTCTGCCTTCAGAATGGAGAGAGCTCTGTCCCAAATTGCTGGTGTTTTCACAGTTGTTGACAGACCTGTTGTCAGAGATATGAGGAGGGTGCCCTCTATATATCCACCACAGGCTCTGTGCACTAGCACCTCAAAGCAAAGGTGATTACCTTCTGGTCACTTAGTCCCATTACATCTGCAGTCCAGGAGCTCTGGAGGCAGCCACATGGCAGTAGCTGCACCACAGCCACTTCTCACCCTGGGGGCAGAGTTCCAACAGAGTTCCCTACTCACCTTTTACTTTATCTTTGGTGTTTATGGATTGAGAAGTCTGGAAACTGCCACAGTTGTTGGTGATTGACACTCCTGAAGTTTGCTCTGGCTAGTCTGAGAAACTATTCGGGCTGCCCTGGATCTGGGCCCTGTGGCTCACATGGAACTGCTTAGCCACAGCCTTTGTGATAGACCCCTCCTGTTGGCATGCCAGGCTTCCTTCAGTGGGAGATTTCTTTCTCTCTGCACTTTGTGGATTCTGTAGCTCTTAAATTTTTTTGAAGTCATATTTTACAGGTATTGGATGTGATTGGAGAAGAAGCTCAGCAAGTTCCTGCTTTTACTCTGCCATCTTGGCCCTGCCCCTCCTTCCCCACCCTATTATTTAATTGAAGAGAATAGATACTTTTAAGCTGTGGGAAGCTGCCTGGAGTTAATATATACTTGCAAACACTGTGGATAAATGCACTGAATGATTTATTAGATTTCCATTCTATAACAAAATCTCTCTTCTGTTTATTCTTTGCCAACTCCCAAAGTAGTTAGTTTCAGGGTCAGTTATTAAGTTCTACAAAATTAAGAGGTTTTATTTCAGTGCAGCCTCAGGTTTCTCAAAGATTTATCTTTCTATAGAGTGAGTAGTATAACACCATATAGCATTCATACAAATGAAATGTAATCGTTAGACATCATATATATTAATTCAATGTAGTCTAACATATTTTAATTTTTTTCATATATTAACAGAATTTATACTAATAATCTTTCCAATAACTTTAATGAATTGTTGGAATAATGATTCACCTCTTTAGATGCATATTAAATGTCAGTAATACATGCATACACCCAGGCTTGATCATTAACACATTTAATAACTTGGAATGGAATAACTTAAGTATAACATAATATGAAAATGTAGAGCACACTGACTTCTAACAAGAAAGTTTGATGGGAAAAAGTACTCTGACAGGCACAATATTCTTTATAATGACCAGACATTGACACTAATTTGTGGGTCACTTGTCTGATAGAGAAAATTGAATGATAAGACATATCTTCCCATCTCAAATGTAAGTACTGAGGAGATTTCTTAATCAAATACATTTGAGACTTGACAAAATATATTCTCTCTGGAACTTGGTCCAACATCCCTAAAAATTAAAAACAGATTAAAGCAAGTAACAAAACACTGGATTTAGTGGATCCTGAGCCTCAGCCATTATTTGGTAAGATGATCATTGATTTTTTCCTACCTCGATTTAGTCTTTTCACCATACACTATTTCTTTGTCACAAGGAAAGATTTAGATGAGAGAAAGGTTCCTTTGTCTCAGAAATGATTGTGATGTAAGGATAAAATTGATTAATAAAATAAAAATATCAATTGCAATATAAAATATTGCATTTTAAAATTATAATATCGGTATATATACTAAATAGCATATAAAAATTTAAAAACATAGGTGGAAGAGTTTTTAAACTTTTGGACTAGGGGTAGAGTTGTGAACTAATCCAACCATTTTGGAGAACAATCTGAAACCATGCCCAAAGGGCTATAAAAATGTGCATACCCTATGACCCAGCAATACTACTTTTAGGGCTATTTCCCAATGAGATCATAAAAATGGGAAAACAACCCACATGCACAAAGGTACTTATAGCAGCTCTTTGAGTGGTGGCCAAAAATTTGAAATTGAGTGGATACCTATAAATTGGGGAATAACTGAACACATTGTGGCATATGAATGTAATGGAATACTATTGTGCTGTAAGAAATCATGAGCAGGTAGATTTCAGAAAAACCTGGAAAGACTTATATGTGTAAGATGAGCAGAACCAGGAGAACATTGTACACAGTTACAGCCAAATTGTGTGATGATTGACTTTGATAGACTTAGCTCTTCTCTGCAGTGTAAGGTTTTAAGACAACTCCAAAAAGCTCATAATGAAAAATACCATTCACATCCAGAGAAAGTACTGCCCAATCTGAATACAGATCTAAGCATACTATTTGTTCTCTCTGTCTCTCTCTTGTTTTATTTCTTCTTCTGTTTTCTTCCATTGCTTCTGATTCTTCTTTACAACATGTCTAATGTGAAAATATGTTTAATCTAAATGTATATGTACAGCTCATATCAGATTGCATGCCTTCTTGGGGAAGGAAGAGGAGAAGGAGACAGAGAAAATTTAAAACTCAAAAGCTTGTGGAACTGAATGTTGAAAACTAAAAATAAATAAATAAATTTTTTAAAATGTAAGACTAGGATTTGGGAAGACAAATTTCAATCCGGTGTCAGACAATTATTAGATATATGACTCTGGGCAAGTCACTTTACCATTCTCATTATCAGTTTCTTCATCTGTAAAATGGAAATAATTATAGCATTTATCCCACAGAGTTGTCAGGAAGATCAAATGTGATAAGATATGAAAATAACTTTGAAAATCTTAAAATTCTGATATCAGTGCCATTCTAATTGTTATTATGATCATTATTATTTGTAGGATTATAGATTCGAGTTGGAAGGGACCTTAGAATTCATTAAATCCAACTGTCATTTATAAATGAGGAAATTCACAACAGACACTTGAAGTGAATTGCTTGCACAGGTGATAAGTGGCATAGTTTGAATTTGAACCAAAATCCTTTTACTTCTGTACCTGCAATTTTGTCACTACACAACTCTCTTGGAGCATTCAGAAACAAGCAGATGGTTGCACAGTGTTTTCACTACCAGCAAAGTAACCTTTTTTATAACAAAGTGCCACTCAGTATCCTTCGTGATGAAACATGATTGCTTCTTCATTTTAAGGAATGTTGTATTATACTTGTGAAAATTGGCTTACACATCTGAGAAGACTGATTCAATTATGTATGTTCATCTTTGCTTGGAGACTTATGAAAACAGTGGAGACAACTTGAGACTAAAAGAAGACAACTCAAATTCTATCTCTACTTAGAAAAAAAGTATATGTTTCACTTTGATTTTCTTTCCATCTAGATTGGTTCTTACCTTGCTTCCCTAATCTTTTCAGTGAATTATAACAGAACCTTAGTACAGGTAAATTTGTCTCAAAGACATTTTTAAATGTCATTGTCTTTCTGGGGGAAAAATAACTATCAGCTGCTAAAATGTGAGAAAACAAAAATTACTATGAACAGAAAATAACTATTTTTATGCATTTTTTCTTTTTTATCATGTTACTTTGAAGATAGAAATTAAAGATTATCCAAAGGAAACTAGGTGGTGTATACCATATCAGAATAGGAAATATGTAAAATTATTTGGATCATTTTATGATTCATGAAAACCTTTTATTAATGGAGGGAGGGATCATAATCTGTGCAGGGAATGGAGCAATCATATGGATAGAAGGTTAAATGTAACCAACCAAACTATCATACACAGGATGGTTCCTAGTACAAGTTCTTTGACCTGATTTTCTAAAGGAAAGCAACTTTAAAAGGGTTAGCAATATTACTTTAGTCAAACATATATTTCATTTACTTAGTTCAGGGGAAAAAGTCAGTATCCTGATCTTCAGAGAATACAGACAGAAATTAGAAGCAGACAAAAAATACAAACAGCAAAAATAACATAATTCAACAGACCAGCAGACAGGGCTTCTATATGTCTGACCATCACATACATAAATAATTACCAAAGAGAGAAACACCGATATCTTGGTATTCAAAGCTGGAGGGCTCCACAGCCACCCAGAGTCTCATCTGAGCAAATCACACAATTCTTCCCATAAATGAGCCACAAAGCAAGACCTTACTTCAAGAGTGTGTATGTGTATATTCATATATACACACAAAAACATAAATATACACACATATGTAAATATACCTATGTATACATACATATACATGTTTACATATATGCGTATGTATGTGTGTGTGTGTATACACCCTTCTTCAGGGTCAGTGGGTTATAAACCACTGCCTAATTACAAAGTAATGAAAGGTGTGGGCCTTCCTAAAGGACAAGCCTCCCCTAAGCAAGCTTCTCCTGTTGGCCTCCAAGTGAGGCCCATTTAAGCAGAAGGGAAGATATTCAGATTCCCAAGTCTCTTAAGGGGCAGGGAAGATCTTCAAATTTCATTACCATTACAGTAAGTCATTGAAGCTCTGAATTAAGTACTCATGAATTAGCAAAGCTGCTTGTGCTTGAAATATCTAGAGAATTAAATTATTACACTGCCTAAATTAAAGGATTTAGAACTATGCCAATCAAATAACCTAGAGTATACTTTATGGAACTAGACAAAGTGATAATAAAACTCATCTTGAAAAATAAGAGGTATGGATCTGAAGGGAATAATAGCTATATTAATTAAAAGGGAAAAGCATGGTGACACCTCAAACTATATTATAAAGGAATGGTATCAAATTTCTTTGGTACTTGTTAAAAAAAACAAAGAAACAAGGAAATCAACATACAAACAAGCAGGAAATTGGAACAGTGGAACCAATTAGAAAAGACAGATATCTCATCTGCTCAAAACACTAGCCCCTTGTTTTGTCATTGTTATTGTTATGATATATTGTTATTATTATACAAGTAAAATAAATATTGTTTTAATATATCATTATAGTTATGGGAACATAAATTACTTGTAGAAGGACTCATTCTTTTGTTGGAAATTGCTGGAAAACCTATAGTAGAATTTGTCAGAAATTAATTTCAGAACACCTTATCCATGTATCTCATTACTTTCAAAATTGATATGTGACCTTAATACACTTATATGTGTATGTAAAATTTTAAATTACATATGTAAACATACATATATCAATTAATAATTTGAGCATGTTTGCTGAAGGTCTTAGAGTTAACTTAAGAGAACCAGGATTTGAACCCAAGGCCTCTGACCACAAAGTCAGTGCCATTTTCTGTGTATTGCACTGCAGATCACAGAAGATAAAATAGACCATGTGAATTACATACTTTTTTTTCTCCCAAAGAGCTTTAGAAAATAAAATCAATTAATATAGAATAAAAAGAGAAAGTGTAGGATATGTAAAAAATATGTATCAAATACCACTGAAAAAATATATTATCAACAATAGATAAGGATTTGATACAAACATTTATCACCAAGAACCAATCACCAATAGATTAATGGTCAAAGGGTATGAACATTTTTTCTTCAAAAGGAAAAATAGTAAATTATAAAAGATAAAAAATGGTCCAAATCAATACTTTGTTGCTGTTGAACATCTTTCATTCATGTCTGGTTCTTCATGACTGTTGTGGTTTTCTCACCAAAGTACTGGAATAATTCTTTTTGCAATTCATTTTTCAGAGGAGGAAACTGAAGTAAAGAGGGTTAATTGACTTGTCCAGGGTCACACAGAGAGGAACTATGTGAGGCCATATTTGAATTCAGGATGATGAGTCTTCCTGACACCAGGCCTGGCTTTCTATCCATTATGCCACCTACCTGCCAAAATCAGTGCTAGTAAGAAAAAAAAAGACAAAAAACAAAAATAAGAACAACAACAAGTAAGAAAAGGAACTGAGGTTTTCTTTCATACTTTTCAAATTGATAGAAATGATCCCCAAATGGTCATAGTTCCATAGATTTTTCTGATCTATACACAAAGACTCGATCTTTGAAGCTCAGGATGAGCATGCAGGACTGAGTGATTGAGTGGATGATTGGGAGTCCTAGTCCTTTTACTGAATGTTCTCATTTGTTTTTCTTCTTCCTCCTCTCTTCCACTTCAACATTTTACTTCACTAATTCAATTATTTCTTTACCTGAAACTTCATGGCAGAAGATGTCATCTAGTACAATCCCCATACTGGATGGATGAGGGGATAAAGGGAACACTGTTGAAACTTCCTTTTTAAAAATCTTTTCATTTCACTCATTCCATCTTTGTGTAAGACTCCACATCAAAAGTCAGTAGGGTGTAAAGCCACACATGAATAGCTTTCCAGAGGACTGCTGCTGAACAGCTTTAAAGATTCTGATTACATAGTATAGCAAACTCTCTATTCAATAACAAATCAGAGCAAAATAGTCATTGAAATTCAAGGTACAGCACTCACAATGTTACAAGTTATCACAGAAAATCAAATACAGCATCCACCATGTCACAACTCAACAACTTATCACTAAAATGGCCACATAGTTTTCACCAAAGTGGTGACATTGTTTTAAAAAATGTACATTCATTTAGTCAATGACAGAATCCTTAATTCAATCACAAAGTACAAAAGTCAAAGTTCTCTATTCCTAGGTCACAGTAAATCATACTCTAATCAGTAAGTACACAGTATCCAAGTAAAGTCTTCTTTCAGCTTGACTCCAGACTGGCTCTGAGATTCCATGGTTCCTCTTCCATGGTCCCAGCTTCAACTGTCACCTGGGTTCAAAAGGCAGGCTCAAAGGTTAAAAAAAAAACAACAGTTCCTTGTCCAGCTCCTTGTCCAGTTCTTCATCCAGTTCCCATTCCATATTGAAGCTCATAGAGTCCAGTACACTTCAAGTCCTTCACAGTTCCTGTTACTGGGAAGACAAAGTTTGACAGAGCCACAATAATGTTCATACACATTGTCGGCACCATCATCAATTCACTATCTGCCTGTGAAATCAACTCAGACCCACCAACAAGGTCTGACAACTCAAGACTAATTATCAACATAGAAATCAACATTGACCCACAAACAAGGTCCAAGAGATCAGCACAAATAGTCTGTAAAGTCCCAGGACCTCCAAAACCCTGTTCCAGGACTTTTGTAAACATACAACCAGAAAATCTCTTTCAGGGCTTCCAGTAAGTTCCCAGGGCTTCTGTACAAATTATCACAAACAAACATCAACATAGACAGAGCAGACAAATAGAATGCCAGGATACTACAAGTTTTCTCCTTGACTCTGCCACCACAAGAGTCTATTTCTCAGTTTTTTTTATTTTTTTGTCTCTAGCCCTGGGGCTTTCCTTATATAGTCATTAGCTCCTCCCCAGGAGTTCACAAGTTGTAGGGTTCACATGCTCTGTTTCTTAACAGACTTGATACAATGCTTAAAAGAAAC
The DNA here is from genome assembly GCF_028583685.1 of Petaurus breviceps papuanus. Lineage (NCBI taxonomy): Eukaryota > Metazoa > Chordata > Mammalia > Diprotodontia > Petauridae > Petaurus > Petaurus breviceps. The sequence continues at coordinate 6,709,854 of NW_027187278.1, read as the reverse complement.
TTGAACTGAAACAAGGTATTAATTCAATAGCTGAAACAAGGTATGAACTACTTCTGTGCTTTGCATTATATAGGAATATCTGGGTCCATAGATCTAATTCTACACTGTCATTGGATTGGAGTGGAAAAGGAGAGAACAGTAAAAGGTAGTCACTTGACTAATATGTTACCAAGGTTATAAATTTTTTCATCCATCCTAGATAGCCCTTTGGAATTATTTTTTAAAAAGTATTAAACTGAGACCCAGAGATTGAAGTCACCCAATGAAGTAAAAACAAAACAAAAATATAACAATATACATCAAAATATAGCAGCTTTCATTTTTGGTAGAGAAGAAAAAGAAACAGAAGTGTTTCCCACCAAATGGACAAAGACAATGAGAATTATGATATTGCTGCTGCTGTAAATATGTACTTTCAATGGAACATTATTGTTCAGTGAGGAATGTCAAATATGAGGAAGTCAAATAGCCTGGGTAGATTTATATGAATTGTTGAATGAATGAAATAAAGAGAAGCAAAATAATGGTATATTCAGTGACTTGAAAAATGTAAATGAAAAAATAACTCAACAGATATGCTGTCTGAACAAGTGAAGATCAATCAATATCCCTTAAAACCGATAGTTAAAATTCTTACCTTTTCATGACTGAGAAGTGTAGGGTACTGGGGAAAATGTTGTATATATTAACAAATATTGTGATGGATATTTTTGATTTGTTGTTTTTCTTTGTCACAAGGGAAGAATATGACTTGAGTTTAGGTTACCCCATCCCAGATATGATTCTTATTGTAAGACGGAAGAGATCATTAAAAGGTATCAAAATTAGGAATAAAAGATGAGGGGGACATCAAGTGACTTAATGGGAAATGTATCTCTAATATATAAAATAGTTGCCCAAATGATCTGTTTTTTTTTCTCCATCTAGTAGAAAGAAACATGAAACATATAAAGGCTTTTAAATATAGTTTAGTAACAAACTGGAAGCTGAAATATAGGGAGAAACATAGACAGAAACATGCATATGTACATATAATCATACATAACCATATCTACTTATTGATTTATTTATCTGAAGTTGTATACACAATTATGAAAAACAATCTGAAAATATGATACAATAGCTTTTTCAGGAGTAGATTAGGTATTTATACTTCTTTTTAAATAGGCAAAATTCAGTTAAAGCAGAAATTATTGAAAACAGCATTTTTATGGCTAAATTGATCAAAGATAACATTGCCTACATTCCCTCTATCTCATGTTCCAAAGATTCTTAAAATCTTTTTTTTCTTTATAGGCATGATACTAGGTAAATTTTCCATGAAAACTGTATTAGCAAGGACACTGTATATTCCTTTCAGTAACCAGAGGTTTGCTTTATACTTGAAAAATAACTTTTTGATTAAAATAGCTCCCAAATAAAACAGAACAATAGATTATAGATATATTAACACAGCACATTCCTGTTTTTGATTAAAACATTCTTTCACTGAATGATGTTAAGGATATTTACATAAAGAAATTGTCCTAATTTGTGAGAAACATTTGCTCTATAGAGAGGTCAGGCAGAAATTATTTTAAGATGATTCAAATCTGCTAATAAAGAAACACTGGACCAAAGACCTGTCACCACTGTGCACAATCTGAACTAAATCTCATAGAAATAATCGTTCTTTTCAAGTGAGATAATGTGTTTCACAGTAAAGAATGTATTCATCTCTTTATACAGTGAGAGAATAGCAGCACATGAATAAATGAATTTTTTTCCTGTGGAAAATCAGTTACTGACAGAGATATGTCATTTCTTGGTTATATAACCATATGAAACACATCACCATTAGGCTTAAGAATCATAGTGATTTTGTGGTAGCAGTATTCATATTGTTCAAACCTCACACAATTTTGCCTGAGTGACTTGAGTCCCTTACTGAGTAGGATTTAATGTATAGCAGTGTTTTATTGATGTGCAAATTTCTCTTGCCAGATGAGCAGATGATCTAATAACCAGAAAAAAATGGGGAATTAAAAAAAATTATACTGTTAGTTTTCAATTATCCAATCACAAGAACAGCAAGCATTCCAAGAACAATTGCTACAACATAGAGCATGTTTCAGGAAAAAAAAAAGTTTAATTCCATTAGGGTTCCACTATCATCTCTCCTAAATAGAGATAAGAATGGCTTCTGAATTAAAGAAAGGGTTAAGCTAAAATATTTGCTAGTTTAGGTATATGGATAATATCAAGATATATAATTTCATTAAAAAATTAATACCTCCTTCTTCATGAAATCTTTCTCCAATGATATGAAAATCATTTGTACTTGATAAGTATTAAATTATTAATGTTCACCAAGGAAGAATAGAGAGTGTAAGCTTTGAACTTGAATCTAGAGGTCACATTGAATCCATGGTTTAAGGTATACTTAAAATACATTGATCTTCTTCAGGGAAAAACACTTCAAATATAAAGTTTATAGAAAACTCTGTGATTGAATAAATTAAGAAAAAAATTCTGGCATCTTTAAATAAAAATTTAAAGATAAGCAATGAACTATAAAATACTAGTTTTAATGTTTCCTCAACACCAGTGTATTATTATCAGAGCAAAGGCCTCATCACCCTAAGGCAATTCTAATCAAGCCAATTCAATTCAACATATTTATTAAGCTTTTACTATGTAAGTGAAGGGAAGTGGATGTGTGAAAAAAAAAAAAACAAGTAGGGACTTGGTCATGTGATTTAACTTTAAAGATATACCCATACGTCATTTCTTCATAAGTTTGAACATCTTTCCCTAAGTGAATCAGCAGTAGTGATCTCATTGGATGAATAAAGAATGACCTAACACTCAGATAAAATTAAGTTTTAGAGTTCAGGGGACAGAAGCTCAGCAGTGTTTTGTGAAGGAAACTTCGCAGGGGAAGAATAGAGTATCTCTCTTCCTACCCTCCCCAAATTCAGCATGGAGACTAGTAGTAATTTTCCCAAAGAAAGAGATGGTATATAGTAGTTTTAAATAGTTCAAGGCACACCCAAGAGAAAAGTTATACACGTGCAAAATATTGTTTAGTTTATCACATCCAACTCTCCCTGACCCCATTTGGAGTTTTCTTGGCAAAGATACCAGAGTGGTTTGACATTTCCTTTTCTAGCTCATTTTAAGATGAGGAACAGAGGAAAATAGGATTAAGTGACTTGCCCAGGGTCACACAAATAGTAAGTATCTGAGTACAGGTTTTAACTCAGGAAGATGAGTCTTTCTGACTTCAGACCTGGCTCACTATCCACTGTAGCAGCTACCTTCCCCATAGAAAGGCTTTCTCTTGGGAAGAAAAGGACCGCAAGTAGCAGAGAAGAAAGCTAGATATTGACTGAAGACAGGATCAGCCCTTGAATTTGAGAAAAGAGCTACAGAAAAGAGAAATCACTAGCCCAACAACACATCCAGTAAAGAACTTAGAGGCAAGGGGAATTTTAATGAGGGCTCTGTGAAGAGAATGCAGAAGCAGGTTGGTAAATTGCTTTGGTTACACTTATTCCTTACATATGTGTAACAGTAATGGAATTTGAAGATCCCCTTATATTGGCAAGCTAGTGGGTACTAAGCACTTAGTTTCAAGTTAATTATATCAAGCTTCCACTAAAAAAACAGAAGATATGAACTCCTGTTGATGAAGTAACAGGAAAGGGATAGAACAGGGAGGAACCAATACGATATATAAGGAGAGGCCCAGGCTAGAGAGAAAAGAGCTTTTGAAAACAGAACTTGTGGTGGCAGAACTTCTTTGGAGAACCAGCCGGAACTTTGAGGAGAAAGTGATTTTGAGAACAAAGCTTATGGTGGCAGAGGTTCTTCTGAGAACCGGCCAGCACTGCTGAAGATTTCTTAGGGCCAACTGAGCTGCTGAGGACTTTTGAGGGCCAGCTGGAGCTGCCAGAAAAAGCATGACTGTGGTGTAGGTACTTTGTCTGTTTTGGGTCTATGTTGATTTCATAGGCAGGAAGAGATTTTGATAAGGATTCCAGCAATGGGTATGAATGTTATTGTGGCTTTGTTAAGCCTTGTCTTCCCAGAAACAGAAACTGTGAAGGACTTGAGGTGGACTGGATACTGTGAGCTTCAGTATGGAATGGGAACTGGAAAGTGCCAGCCTTCAAATCCAGGTGACAGTTTGGTGGATTGAGGTAGGAGCTAGGACCATGGAAAAGAAACCATGGAAGCTGAAAGCCTGCCTTGAGTCAAGATGAAAAGACCTCACCTTGGGTATTTAATACTGACTGATGATATTGAAACTTAATTGGGACTTAGGGGTGGATGGCCTTTGTACTTTCCACTATCCATTTGGAGGGTGCAGAGTAGTGATTGATGATATTATAACTTGAATGCACCTGGCTTTACAATATGTTTCCCATTATCATTATACTTTATGCTGTAGTTGTGACAGCATAACTTGCATTAATATAGGGCCATATTCCATAGCTACCCTTCTTACTATTACATTTTAGTAAATGCCTTTGCTGAAAGATAATTTGGTCTGTTTGCAGACTTCAAGAGAAATATAATGGTGGGACCTTGTGATTATCTATCTATCTGTCTGTCTGTCTATCTATCTATCTGTCTATCTATCTATTTATCTAGACACACACATATACACAGTGAGAGACAGAGAGACAGAAAGATAGAGGAAATTGACAATGGCTACCCCTCCCCTACTTAAAAATCAAGGTACTCAATTTCTTTAGAATCTCAGAGGAGGTACTACAAAAGGTTAATGTTTTTTTCTTTTTAAATTTATTTACTTTTAGTTTACAACATTCTGTTCCACAATTCCTTGAGTTTCACATTTTCACCCCCTCTCTCTCCTCCCTCCTACCCTCCAAAGTCGCATGCAATCAAATATAGGTTTTGCCAATACCTTCACATTAATAATTAGTCAAGTTGTAAAGAAGAATTATAACTAGTGGAGTGAGCAATGAGAAAGGAAGCACAAAACAACAAAACACAAAAGAGAGAAAGAGCAAGTTGTTTGCTTCAATCTGCATTCAGACTCTGTAGTTCTTTCTCTGGGTGTGTGTGTATATATACCTTTCCATCATGAGTCTTTTGTGGTTGTCTTCTAGCCTTATATTGCTGAGAGGAGTCCAGTCTATCAAAATTAGTCATCACACATACTATGTGTCTGTAATTGTGTACAAGTCATCCTGGGTCTGCTTTCCTAACTTAGCATTAGTTTATATAAGTCTCTCCAGGTTAAGCAAAGGAAATAATTCACTAAAAATTAGTATCAGTCAAATCAAAGCTAATGACTCTATGAGGTATCAAGAATCAGTCAGGATGAATATTTCCACAGGAAAAGGAGGGAGAGATTGATGGATAGCTTAACTGTAGGTCACAAACCTTTGGAATATTTGTAGAATGTAAAGAAATCACTTTGCCAATATGAAAACAAATATATGCTTTTAGATTTGTCAAAAATTGCTAGCCCCAAGAGTGGAAACAAAAAGTTTTCCATGGGCAACATCTGCATGAGCTTAACCAGATCTGCAGAACTTAACAAGATGTCAACAAAGAAACATCAAAAATACTCTGAATTATGCAATATTTTTGTGGAAGGAGAAGAATTGATGACACTTACAAGACCCTTTAGATATTTTAGAAGAATTTGGACATTTTGATACTCTAGAAGAATTATCTTTATGGATTTGGGGGTGAAATAATTAATGTTAGGCAAAAAAAGAGGGAAAACTTTGTAGGATGGATTACTGTAGGCTATAAAAATCTAGCACCTACCAAATACCTAGTCAGACATAATGAATAGAATTCCATAGTTCAGTGCTAGAATTGTACATCAAAAGCTTCCTATCTTTCATCAGTTTAAAGAAACTAAATCTCTGTACTAAAAAAACAAAATTCAAAATATCTTGGAACTGCCAACCAACAAGCTGCATGGGAACTAGTCAAGAACCATAGATTAAATCATTACCCACAATCACTTGGATATAAACTTAACTCATAAAAATTTAGGTATTTTAACATATGGATACATTATAAATACTGATAATATTTCAGCTATAATGAAAGAAAAATTTTCAAACTAAGTACTGGCTGAAGATAACAAAATCATGTGATAATCAGATGAGTCATACATGATTTCTGTTGTCCTGTCTAGGGGTAGCATTATACCAATCCTGTCTTTAGGTAGAATATAATAGGATGTATTTATATACTAATGAAATTATTGACTACACAACTGTTTTATTCACCTGTATAATAGCCATAGAATATTAAATATGAAGTAGAATAGTAACTTACGAAAGGCTTTTTTCTGTCTAAACCATATTTAAAAACAAAAATGAAGTGAAAATTAAAATCATAACAATATTGCTGTTGGTAATAATGATAATGATTATTATAATAGCAGGGTTAACTATGGTGCATATATATCTAGCAAAGCATTTTACCAGATTTCTCTCTGAAGCAAACCTGGTGCTATTTTTCATAATAGGAAGCATCACATATTGCCAAAAGATGAAAACACAAATGACTTTCCAAAAATAAACTAGTTATATTTTATGTACCCTGTGGAAAAAATCTAACTTTTATCACTCAAAAAACTGTTAATATTTAAGAAAACTCAATATACTGGCTGAACTTACAAAGTCAGACTCCAAATTCCCATGGGGTATAAAGAGAAAATTAGTATTAATTTAGTTATAATCAAATAATCTACTCAAAATAAACTTAACATTTGCACTACTTTTAGTGATCATTGCAAGATTTGGATTAAATTCTATACTCAATATAGTCATTTACTGCAGATGAAAAAAATAAAATAAATGTGATCTATATACATATGCGTGTATTTCACATACAATGAGAAAGCTCAAATATTTGATACCCATGTGGAAAGCAATAGTAGAGGATTACAAATATTATACTTCAGGGGCAGCTAGGTGGTGCACTGAATAGAGCACTGGCCCTGAAGTCAGAAGGACCTGAGTTCAAATTTGGCCTCAGATACCTGACATTTTATCTACCTGTTTGACCTTGGGCAAGTCACTTAACCCCAATTGCCTTCCCTCCTCCAAAAACAACAGCAAAAACCCAAATATTATACTTCACAGTATTTTTGTATAAATATAAAAATGGTGTAGTCATGTATATTTGATTACATAAATGTTGAGGTTTGTGAGAGCAGTTTGGATTTGGTTAATAGCACTACATACTACAATAAATGAATCCATAATGAACCAGGACTTATTGACCATGTATAAAATATTGAACTATTTTGGATGAAGGTCTAGATGATATACTTAAAAATTTGTCAATAGGAGTTAAATAGAAAGGCATATGAAGTACTATATTTTAAGTTATATGGTAAAAATAATGAAGTACCATTTCCATCATTCTTTTGCATGCCTGATTCTCAGGGAATTCAATAGAACTTTCATTTTCCCAGGCAAAGATAGATGCTATGAGAGACACTTAGAAAAGGAAGACATCAATTTCTCCTTCCTAAATAGGAGTGATAAACTATATACAGAAATAAATATATAGAAATAGGTAGGCATGAATTAAAAAGGTACACAATATTGATCGTATCTTATAGCATAATAGCATCATAAAATTCAAGGTGGAAGGTACTTTGGCTTCCATGGAATCCAACTCCCTCCTTACAGATGAGGAAACTAAGCCTGAAAGGTTAAAAGAGATGCCCAGGGTCACGTTCCTAGTAGCTCATGAAGGCAAATTTGAAGTTTATGGACATATAGAAAAAGAAGCCTAAATTACTTTTTAGAAAAGGTAACATTTAGCTGATCTCTGAATGATGGAAGTGAATAAAAGCAGAGATATTGTCCATTTATCCAATTCAACAAATATTTATTAAATGCCTACTGTGTGCAAAACATCTTCCTAAATATTAGAGATAGAAATACCAACAGAAAACAGCCCCTACCTTACATTCTGTTTGGTTGATATGGTAAATAAACACAAATGAAAACTGACACCAAAATATGTCCATCATTGACCTACATAGTTCCTAAAATTCTGATCTTGTGTCTTCGGGAGGACCTTAACTTAAAAAAATAGTAAAAAAAAGTAGTAGCAACACAATTACTAATCCATTATAAGTGCCACTACCAACTGAACACACAATTTCTTTAGATAAACCTTTTACCTGACTGAAAGCACTGAGAAATAGGAGCACCCTCAAATCGTTAGCCCCACTGGCTCACTTTGCCTAATTATTTCAATTCTCTTTCAAGTAAATAAATTCTGCTTCTTAATTTTATTTCTCACTGTATATATTATTTTGCTATAATTATAGGTCTACCGTTGAGATTCTTTATCACCATTTCACACAGCAAAGTAATAGGCAATAAAAGTACATAATAATTTATTAAACCATTAGGGTAGTTAGGTTGTACAGTGCTCAGTCTGGAATCTGGAAGACCTAAGCTAAAAGTGGCCTCCAACACTTTGTGACTGTGTGATGTCACTTAACCACCATTTGCCTCAGTTTCTTCATCTGTAAAATAGGGATAATGAGAGTACCTAACTCTCAGGGTGATGGGAGGATCTGTAAAGTGCTATATAAAAGTTGTTATTGAAGTCTCCTGAAAGCTTTTGCTCTTCCTCTTCCCTTGAGCCATCCTAGGTAATCATTTAAAATGGTGAAGTACTCTCTTGATCCAGAGAACTCCACAAAATCATGCAAGTCAAGGGGTTCACATTTCTTGGTCCACTTTAAGAACACCTGTAAAATATCCTAAGCTGTCAAGAGCATGCACATCCAAAAAGCTACCAAGTATTTGAAAGACGTCACATTGAAGAAAGAATGTGTTCCGATATAATGATGGAGTTGGCAGGTGTGGCCCAACTAAGTAATGGGGTTGGACACATGGTCGGTAGTCCAAAAAAAGTGTTGAATTCTTGCTGCATATGCTTAAAAATGCAGAGAGTAATTCAGAACTGAAGGGTTTGGATGTGGATTCTCTTGTTGTTGAGCATATCCAGGTTAACAAGGCTCCCAACATGCGATGGCGTACTTACAGGGCTCATGGTCGAATCAACCGACACATGAGTTTCCTTGCCATATTGAGATGATACTGAAAAAGAACAAATTGTTCCTAAACCAGAAGAGGAGGTTGCTCAAAAGAAAAAGATATCCCAGAAGAAACAAAAACATATGGCATGGGAGTAAACATGGCATTAGAGTGCAAATAAAAGTGAAATGAAAACACTTCTTACAGTAAAAAAAAAAAAGTTATCACTATTGTTATTTATTCTTATTAATCAGATTTTCTAGGGTCTTCTCTCAGGATGGCATTTAAAATTAATGAGTTCTTCAGGAACAGATGGTTCAGTCAGTAAAAACCTGGTCATAGTCAGGTCTAGAAAAATTAATCCAAAGGAAAATATAGAGACTGATGATAATGCCTTCCTGTTACCCATTCCACCGTGTCCGTGCTGGTTTCTACTGCTAGTAAGAAAAACAGGAAGTGCCCTTTACCCTACAGTAATACTCAAGGCACTATTGGTAGAGGATAATATATTTTAGAATCCAAGTCAGAGATTTCTCCTATAGGAAGGCTTCCTTATTGTTCAGTCAGAAATTATTTCTCTGCTTAAAACATACATGGGACTCTCTATTTTTTGTATATTTGTAATTTTTCATTTCACAAAATTATTTTGTGACCCTACTAGATCACAAACTATATGAGGGAAGGAATTGATTCTTATTAGCTTTATGCAGAAAATTGCTGAGTGACTCTTGGTAAATCACTTAAACTCTCTGTGCTTCAGTTTTCTGATCTGCAAAATGAGGTTGTTGAACACGATAGCATCTAAAATACTTTCTAATCTCTCTTATTGTACTTCTATAATCCTCCAATCATTATTGTTCTATTGCCTCTAGGAGGGAAAATATTCAATTTAAATATATCTGATTTTGATGTATCACATAGATGTTTTCCTTCCACACCCCTATTCTCAATAGAATATAGGCCCTTTGAAATTAGGCACTCTTGTTTTTGTTTTCATACCTCCAAATCTTATTGTAATGCTTTGAACATAGTTAATGCTTAGTGAATACTTGTTGAATGTCTGATTCTTCTCATACTCTTCAGAACCTACGATAGTGCCTTCCATAAAATAGGTACTTACGAAATGAACATGGATCTGAATTGAATGTGATTGTTCAGCAATATGCAATCAGTTTCTATAATTCCCCTTCTGATCTTTCCACTATCCAATACCGATAGTGAAATCCTACATTTCATTTCTTCATGCTTTAATTCTTTATTTTCCATTGATGTCCAAAGAGATAACAACATCACTTTTGTAGTTAGAAACCAGGACATGTGCAGTCAGGATTTAGTTGATTGATATAGGGGACCCATGAAAATCCACCTGAAGTTCATGGAACATCTTATGCCTAGTGGGGGAAACTGGTATGATGTCATTTTTGAGTCTTGTTCTCACAATAAAAAGATGAAAAATGGCTTATCTTCTCCAGTAAAACTCCTGTGGGGTTCCTAGGGAAGTCTTCTTGGGGGAGGCAAGAAAAAGCATGTCATTCCAGGAGAAATTTGCCCTGAGGGAGAGAGAAAAATCAGACAGCTGGCAATCATTTATTTAGAGCTGTCTGGGAGTCAATCATTACAATATTATTTACAAAAAACCAGCAGGCTCTTCCCAGTTTCATTAAAGTTTGTTGTTTTGAAATTGAAAGGGATTTAACTCTTAAAGCTGTTCATAACATACTATTTAATGTCAGGCAAGAGTCAGGTGATTCCCTACAAAGTCTGCACTATTTCATAATATCAATTCAATTCCAAAGATAAATAGATTGAAAAAGTATGATATATTTTGTTGAAAAAATCAGTATTACTACAAAAGATTTTGTAAGTTCTGGAGTTGATTACTTATATTTTCATAGACTTGGCCCCAAAGATCTGTGCCTAATAACATATAATATCTGTATCTTTTATTTATATAAGTCTCTGTAATATGTGTGTGTACAGTTTATTTCATTAAATATTTCTTGATTACATTTTTAAAAATCTAATTTTCATTTAAAACTATAAATTCCAGATTCCCCCATCCCTACCATCCCTCTTTCATTCCTTTAGTAGGCAAACAATACATTGTAAATTATACATGTGAAATAATGTAAAACAATATGAAACAGTACATATTTCCATATTAACGATGTTGCAAAAGAAAACTCACAGAGAGAAACAGACTAAGAAAAACAAAGTGAAAAAATATGTTTCAATCTCCCTTCAGAGTTTATCAATTCTCACACTGGAGGTAGATGGCTTTGTTTTTGTTTCTCTTCCATCATGGGGCCCTTGGAGCTGTCTTGGATTGTTGTTTGGATCAGAGAAGCTAAGTCTTTCACAGTTGATCAATTTTACAATATTGATGTTACTGTGTACAATGTTCTTTGGTTCTGTTCCCTTCACTTTGCATCATTTTCATATAAAACTTCCAAGGTTTTTCTGAAACCATCCTGCTACCATTTTTATAACACAATAGTATTCCATGAAAATCATATACTGACACTTGTTCAGTTATTCTCCAGTTGATAGGCATTCTCTCAATTTCTAATTCTATGCCACCAGAAAAAGAACTGGTATAAACATTTCTGTATAAATAAATCATTTTACCTTTTCTTTGATCTCTTTGTAATACAAACCTAGTAGTGGCATTGCTATATCAAAGGACACACACAGTTTTATAGCCATTTTGGTATATTTCCAAATTGTTCTCTAGAATGTTTGGAATAGTTCACAACTCTACCAACAGTGCATTAGTTTCCAAATTTTCCCATATCCTTTCCCAGTCTGATAGATGTGAGATGGTATCTCAGAGTTGTTTTAATTTGTCTTTCTCTAATCAGTTGTAATTTAGAACATTTTGTATAACTATTGATAACTTTGATTTCCTCTTCTGAAAACTTCCTGTTCATGTTGTAATATATACATATGTATTTATATTTATTATTGTTGTTATTATTTTTGTGAGACAACAAGAATTAAATGCCATGCTCACACAGCTAGTAAATGTCAAGTGTATGAGGCTGGATTTGAATTCAAATCCTCCTGACACCCTTTATCCACTGTACTACTTACTTTCCCCACAATATCTATTTTAGAATAAAATAACCTATTCTATCCTAGGCATCTGTCTAAAAATATTTTCAAGTTATAATGATAATTTAAAAGTAATATCTTGCATTTATATACCATCATATGATTATAATTAGATAGATCCATCAGCTGCTGAGCGTAATAATCTCCCTGTACTTGATCTGTAAGTCCTTCAGTTCCCTTTTCTATACTACTATTAAAGCTTGTTTTCCAAGTATATTTTCTTTTCTTTGTGTTAATCTCATCATTTAGTTTATAAAGTTATAGATACACATGCACATGTATACACATATGCTTTTGTACGTGCATTGTAAATATGTACACTTATGCATTTACATTCATGCACACATACAGATGTGTTTGCATATATATATATTCTTCAATCTTTCATCAGAAAATTTTCAAAAAGTTCGTAATAAAACTTCTCAACCACAGAGAGACATACTATTCAAATCCTAATTTCATAGTACTCACTCACATGTTTGTGAAACAGTTCATTTTAAAGCTGATAGCATTGTGTGACAGTCATTATTTTCCATTTTTGACTGACTCCATGTAATGTTTAGAATAAAAAAATGTATGATATAAATAATCTAAGTCTTTTTTTTCTGTGATGGACAATGTAATTCCTTAAGGACATGGTGGGGCACAGAGGTAGAGACAGAGTAAAGAAAAAGAAGCAGAGTCAAAGAAATGAATTAGCTGATCTTCAACAGTTAATCTAAACTAAAAAATGATTTATAGTCTCCTATTTAAAGTGTGGCTTTTCTTTGTGATTGCCATAGCACATAAGATGATAGAAAAGGGGAGATTTGCAGGTTTTAGTTTATTTTGTGCTCTCCAAATGTTTGTTACTTATCTAAATACCAGAGTGTTTATACCAGTTTGTAGATTAACTGAGTTTATTCATTATTGTCATTCCCAGTATTAAAGGAAGAAGACAGGATGAAGTATTAGCTCAATGGGTAGGATTGCTCATAGTGTCTCCTTGGAGTAGTGAATATAGGAGTTTTCAGAGTTGTCTTCATCATGTGCTCAGGGGTATTGTGAAACAATCTGAGATTCTTAGTCATTTCACCTTGCAGTACTTAGAAAAGACTAACATATTTTGAATAACTATATTTAATGTTGAAGAATTTATGTATTGAGCATGTATGAACATGATCATATAGAAGGCAAAGTGCTCTGTTAAATTGAAAAGTGTATAAATGTTAGTGATTACTATTATTAATAGGAGGAAGAGGAGGGATCTAATGTAAATATCACTTACATTACTACATATGTTAGTATTGGATCACATTTTTCTATTGATTTTTAGTACTATTCAAACCCCTGAAGAAAGTAATATATTAGGTTAAATATTATATTTTATATATATTTGTGAAAGTTATTTTGAGGAAGGCTTCTCATTTTTCATTTTAATCTGTTGAGTCAAATCTTTTTATTATAAATCATTGATCAAGAGATCTGATATTCCCTCTACCCCTCAGTCAATTGTGATTGCAAAGGTGTTTCCTAACAGAGAAAATCATATGTGATAGACTATTTTTTTCCCTTTTCATTCATCAAATAACCACATTGCATATGCAAGTCATGTTTATAAATATTATAAAGGATAAATAAAAATAGACATATAGGTAGGTAGTTACTGACCTATTCATGGTAAAATGCTAACCATGATTTATTTCTATTTTAATTTTAGTGGGGGACATTTGCTAATGTTTCCTCTTGAAGATAATGCTACCTTTTCTTATGTGTGTATTCATAATATCTTAAGATAATCTGTGTTACTGTTTTGTTAGTATCTTTAACATACATTGTAACTACTTTGTCTATGGAGTTTTCTACATCTATTCATAAAATGATGTGGTTTTAAAAGCTATTGTTTTTAATATTATTATGTTGATTACTTTTTCTAATATTGAAAATATCTTGGGGCGACTAGGTGTCTCAGTGAATAGAGCACCAGCTCTGGAGTCAGGAGGACCTGAGTTCAAATATGGCCTCATACACTTAACACACACACCAAAAAAAAAAAACTAGCCATGTGACCCTGGGCAAGTCACTTAACACCAATTGCCCTATCATCCCCCCTCCACAAAATAAAAAAAAAAAGAAAATATCTGTGTACATCTGGATTAAATAGAACTTGAACAGTGATTTATTTTCTATTTTTTTATAAGTAATTGGGTTTAAGTAACTTGCTCAAGGTTACAAAGGCAGTCATTTTTGAGTGTGGTGCTAAATATCTGAACCCGGATTCGATCCCAGGTCATCCTGACTCTGTGGCTGGTGCTCTTACTCACTGTGCTACCTGGCCACCTCTTGAACAGTGATTTTTTAAAAAAAAATGTTTTTGTAGGTTTCACTGGGATTTTATTTTTTTTAATAATTGATATTGATTAGTCATGTTACTCTATAGTTTTCATTATGATCTCCTGTTCTAAACAAATGTGTCCTTCAGTTAGATTTGGCAAAAGTGTTTAGATTTTGTTTACTGCTGGATTCTGGGATTGTTCAATGTCCTTACTGTAACAGACAATTTGCACCAATTAATTACTTTTACTTTTGTCTACTTAAAAAACAATATTGGGAGGAGATGACAGTTTATGTATTTATTTTTTAAAGGTAAGGCTGATACTTTTATAATTGCCTGTGATGTTTTCTCAACTTCACACTTTCTTCTAATTTGATATTTATTTTGACTATTCTTTTAAGCAGATGAGGAACTTACTGTATAAGGACTAAAATATCTGAAATGACTCCCTCACTTATAGCCAGTCATTCATTACCTGTCTTTTAAGAAAGAGTTAATTTTGGGGACAGAGTCAAGATGGTAGAGTAGAAGCTGGACTTCCATTGGGCTATGGTTTCCATCTTCCCCAATCACGTAAAAAGGGACTCTGAACAAACTTTGGAGCTACAGAACCCATAAAATGACAGAGAGAAGCTAACCTCCATCTGAGGACAGCCTGGCAGGCTGGCAGGAATTGGCCAGCACAGGGCTCTGGGAGCCAAGCCAAGGCCCCCGTGAGCCAGAGGTTTTAGCCTCAGGGAAGGCCTGACCAGCCTCCAGAGGGACTCCAGATCACCAGCAGCTGTGGCCATCTCCAGAATTATCAACACATAGATGCGAAGGACAAAGTGAGAAGTCAGTGCAGTGAGGATTTTGGGACCCAGGACTTGGGACTGCATCAGCTTTTGCCCCTGGGGTGAGAAGCCGCTGCCCTGGCTGTGCAGCCACCCCACATGGCAGCTTCAGTTCATGGCCTGCAGAGTGTAGGGGGACCAAGAAACCAGTCTGAGGGGTAATTGATCTTGCTTTAACCTGCTTCGATCTGAATTGCAGTCTAGGGTGGAGTTCCTGGGGTGTGCGACCAGCTTGCCAGAGCATGTGGAGACCTCAGAGAGGGCACCCAACTAATACCTTTGGCAGTTGAGAAAACCCCAGCATTTGGTACAAAGCTCCCATGTCTAGTATCAGAGTCCTACTGTGGCAAAAAACCCCAAAGTCAAGTATTGAGTGGCAACATGAGCAGGCAAAGGAGGAAAAATAAACAGAGCAACCCAACTTACACTTCTATATTGGGGACAAAAAGCATGGAACAGGAAGAAGACATTGAGATCAGAACTGCACCGAAAGCCTCAAAGGAAAAAACAAGCTGGTTACAGGCCATGGAGGCACTTAAGAAGCACATAAGAGAAGTGGAGAAAAAATTGGGAAGAGAAATGAGAGCAATGCAAGAAAATTACGAAATGAGAGTCAACAGCCTGACTGAGGAAAATAACACCTTAAAAATAGACTAACTCAAATCACAAAAGAGGCTCAAAAAGGCAATGAGGAGAAGAATGCCTTAAGAAGCTGAATTTGCCAGATGGAAAAAGAATCTCAAAAGCTTGCTGAGGAGAATCATTGTTTCAGAATTAGATTGCAGCAAATGGAAGCTAAAGAATTTATGAGAAATCAAGATGCTGTTAAACAGATCCAAACAAATGAAAGAATAGAAGGCAATGTGAAATATCTCATTGGAAAAACGACTGACCTGGAAAATAGATTCAGGAGAGATAATTTAAAAATTATAGGACTACCTGAAAGCCATGATAAAAGAAAAAACCTAGAAATCATCCTACAAGAAATCCTCAAGGAAAACTGCCCTGATGTTTTAGAACCAGAGGGCAAAATAGAGTTTGAAAGAATCTACTGATCACCTTCTGAAAAAGATCCCAAAAAAGAAAACTCCTAGGAATATTATAGCCAGTTTCTGAAATTCCCAGATCAAGGAGAGAATCTTACAAGCAGTCAGGAAGAAACAATTTGAATATTGTGGAAACATAATCAGAATAACACAGGATCTGGCAGCTTCTACACTGAGTGATCAAAGGGCTTGGAATGTGATAATCTGAAGGTCAAAGGAGCTGGGATTAAAATCAAGAATCACCTACTCAGTAAAGCTGAGTATCATGTTTCAGGGGAAAATATGGTCATTCAGTGGAATAGAGGACTTTCAAGCATTCTTGATGAAAAAACCAGAGTTGAATAGAAAATTTGACATTCAGATACAAGAAGCATGAGAAGGTAAACAGGGAAAAGAAATCATAAGGAACTTATCAGAGTTGAACTATTAACATTCCTAAATGGAAAAACAATAATTGTAACTTATGAAACTTTTCTCAGTATGAAAATAGTTGAAGGTAATAGAAATATATATGAATACATATGTGAATGTGTGTATATGTTTACAGGTATATACAGATAGAAGGCACAGGAAAATTTAATAGGAAGGGATGATACTGAAAAGGTGATATTAAGAGGTGAGAGAGAAATATAACGAGAGGAGATGGGGAGAGACAGAATGGGGTAAACTATCTCATATAGTAGAGGCAAGAGAAAATGGTTACAATGGAAAGGAAGAATAGGAAGGCAAAAGGGAAAGGGTTAACCTTATTCTCATTGAATTTGGCTTGGGGAGGGAATGAAATACACACTAAATAGGGTATCTCACCCTTCAGGAGAGTAGGAGGGAAGGGGACAAGAGGTAGGATGATGGAAGGGAGAACAGGCTGGGGGGGAGGGAAGTTAGAAGTACCCACTTTTGAAAAGGGATGGGATCAAAGTAGAGAATAGAATAAATGGGAAGTGGAATAGGAAGGAGGGAAATATAGTCAGTCTTTTACAATATATCTACTATGTTATTGTTTTGCATTAGCCACACATGTACAACCTATACTGAACTGCTTATCTTCCCAGTAAGGGGGGGTGACAAGGGAGTAAGGGAATGAATCTGGAATTCAAAGTTTTAAAATTAAATGTTTATATACACACACACATATATATGTATTTAAATATATACATATATGTATATAAATATATACATATATGTATGTTTGTGTATCTGTGTATATACTATTATTAATACTATTTTACATGTCCATGGGAAATAAGACATACAGGCACTGGGGCATAGAGAGCCACCATGCCCTACTGGAAAAGTCAAAAGGAGTATGAGAGAAAATTTGGGAGATAGCAGATTGGAGGAGGGGATATCCTGTGGGACTGCTATCTTGGGGTGGTGGGTAGGGGAAAAACAGGGAGAAAATTTGTAACTCAAAATATGGCAGAAATGAATGCTGTAAATTAGAAGTTATTGAAGCATTATAAAAATAATAAAAAGAGTCAATTTCATTTTTATGATGATGTTTTCCATGTCCAGTCTTTTTTTTTAATTTTCCTTGTAAAAAAATTATTCATGATGTTCTGCTCTGAAGCTACTCAGAAGTCTAAAACTTTTAACCTTTTTCAATTCTTGATCACCAGGTACTTTTTCCAATACAATTTTTACCACTTTTTCCCTTTGAAGTTCCCAAATATCAAAACAAATGCTGACTTAGTTTGGGCTTGTCACATTCTCTATAGAATTTCCCTCTTCTCTTTTTTTCCAATTCTCTACAGAGATTTTCATATGCTGGCTGAAGTTTAACTTCATGATATTGGCTTTGCCTTCGTCATTATAATCTCTGCAAGGCCGGACAACCAAGTCTTCCAATAAATGATATTTCTTGTGTATATTAGCAGAAGACGATACAAAGTTTCTCAACTGTTATTTGTGTCTCTGTGGAAAGCCTATGAATTAACCTTCTTTTATGTGCATCCTTCTATTCAGGAGTTTTCACTGGCAATGAAAATTCTGAATTGTATTTTATTTACTTGTAGAGCATGTCAACTCACTGATTGTAGTATAAATGCTGCCCATTTGAAGCACCAACATGGACTTGTTATTCTTCACACCCTCATTTTTGTTTTATACCATAACATTGTGGTCATTGCAGAGAAAGAAATTGGGCTGCAAAAGAATGGGGAGTTATTTTCCATTTTTATCTATTTTGTGTGTAATCATGTCTCCCAAATTAACCAATTAATGGCTAATTTTACTGATAAGCATCTTTATTTGTCTTTGATCATCCTGACACAGTAAATAAATGTTATCTTTTTGTTGTAACTGAAAGTCATTTCAACTAATTAGAATTGACCAGAATCCCATTTCCCCACCTTTGAAAGTCTAAGGTAATCCCCATATTATGATGTGTAAAGTTTTTGTAGAAAGTAACATTTCCTCTTTTCCATAGTAATTCCATATGCATATACATGGAAATATATGTATATAAATCCATATTTAAAAACCTAATAGTTTATATTCGTATAGCATTTTAGGTTTCACAAAGCACTTTCCTCACTAGTCTATGAGAAAGGTAACATGCTATTATTACTATTCCCATTTTTATTACTAAGAGGTTAACTTAGTGACCAAAAGTCCATATTTAGAGTCAGGGAAATCTGAGTTCAAATTTTATTTTAGATTCTTACTGTCTACATGCCCCTCGGCAAGTCATATAACCTTTCCAAGGCTCCTTTTCAAAATCTCTAAAATAGGGATAATAACATTTATATTATGTGGCACAGTGAAGAACAGTGATATAATATGAAAGTCACTTCATAAACCTTATATCACTATATAAATATGAATTGTTATTTCAGTACATCCATTTTATAGATAAGAAACTGAGGCCTAGAAAGTGAAATGACTTGATATGAGTAATACTGCTGAAAAATTTTGGTGTCAGAATTTACACCCAACTTTTCGAATTTGAAATCCATTTCTCTTCCTACTATCCCACCAAGCCTAAACCAAGAACAAACTGTTCTGGGGATAATTCTTACTACAATGAGGGGGAAATAAAGATTAAGCATGTAGTATGTTCCTGAGGCTATGTCTACAAAGAATAACCCTTAAGCTATTTGATAGTGAAGAGAAAGGGGAGCCTCATACTTAACTGCTTTGGTAGCACATATCCACCAACATTGAATCTGCATCAGAAATTTTCTGAGAAGACAGGGTGTGGTTAAGATTAGAAATTGCTTCATGAGAAACAACACCTGTACTTAATGTACTGAACAGTTAGTTTCCAGGAAGATTCCTTCAGATTTTATGAAGACAGGAATGACCCACTGTCATTTTTTCCACTGGATTTTGAGATTAAAGAACTATATTGGGTATTATACACACACATATGTATACAATATACATACAAACATATGTACATGTAAATATATCTCTATATATCCAATCTCTAGACATTTTCCCATGATGACTATTTCCAAGTGAATTTTATAATGCAACAGATTTGTATCTGTCTCAAATTCTGTATTATTTTAAAAACAGATGTGAAGAAACAAAGGAAGCCCTTCTAAAACTGGATATACTTGAGGTATGAGGCTAAGCTAGAGCTGAAAGCATGCTGAACTTTTTTATGTGAAGCCTGTATAATGAAGATAGAGTACTGGCCAATTGTTATAGTAGAACCTCAGCACCTTTCACCTAGTTATGGTTATGTATACTTACGATCTGGGTTAGCCCACTCACTCTAGCCTATTCTCACAGTAATTGTTCTATGCTCCCAGGGAAGGATGACCCCCATGTAGCTACCTCAAATTCTCTAAGTATCTTAGGGACAACAATGACTCAATCTACTCACATCACCATTTCTTGAGTCCCCCCAGTGGAATTCTATTTCCACTGATGTAATTCTATATATACACCTAGTAACTCATAAAACCTTTTTTTTTAAATAACCATCCCCATTTACTTAATGATAAGTCTACTCTCACTAAGTAATGAACTTAGACATATATTAAAGCAAGTACATTAGTAATAAAATATAGAATGATCCACTAAAAATATGAATTCACTATACCAGCAATACAGCATAATTACAAAAAAAACAGACAGGGAACTACATGAAAAAAGAAAATTGATGAGTTCAGGATAATTTATTATTTGAACTACACGATTTGATGTCATTGATACATTAAGAAAAATTTAGTCTTCATGCTGATCCTTCTCTACACCAATATCTTTCCAATAGTTTAAAACATAATCTCATTTGTCTCATCCACTCACCACATTTTCTCTAAGTAATAAATCACATTTTTCATCACACCAGAGTCTCCAAATTATTATGTGATTTTTCTTTTTTCTTTTTGTTTTATATTCTTTAATCTTAAAATATCTATGTTCAGATAAGCTCAGGGGTTATTAATTCTTTGTAGCTCTGAAGATCTGAAGAGTATATACTCCAGCTATTTTTTTCTCCTTGAATATGTATTTCTTTAGACTGTATTTTTTTCAGGTTTTTTGGTCTTATAGAATTTCTATTCTGCCACTTTAGTAATCAAACCATTCACATACAGGTGAGAAATCATTCTGAATATTTCACAAGGTGATATATCTGTATATTTATATCACAGTTTATTTTCAGGCATAAACTACTCAATTCCCATCTGAAAGGTGATAATTCTCTCTCTCTCTCTCTCTCTCTCTCTCTCTCTCTCCCTCTCTCACACACACACACACAGTTTTTAAAAAATCAGCTTTTATTAAACCAAAATTCTTTTCCTCCTCATTTTAGCTATAAAAATATACATCCATAATAGTGGCCATAACCTTTAGCAATATATTATGCATTTTTCTTTAAGCAAATATATACTTCCTGCTCTGCCACATGAAAAAGACCTTAAATGTAAAGTATGTTACTTTTTCTTTCTCTCTTTTTTCTTTTTAGTTTTTGGCATGTCACTTCCTTTTGCCCTTTTCCAGCAGAGGTATTCTGGAGCCAGTTCAAAGAGAGACAATCACGATTTTCAGTGATAGCTTTCATAATTCAGAAATCAGTAAATGATAAAATCAGGCTTCACTTGTTCTTCTGTTGATGGTCTAAAGTTTAAAAAGTGGTGAACAGAGTTTTAGTAGTACAGATTTAACATAAAACATTTTCATGTGCATTCCCTACCCCACCTTGTTAAACATAGCTGTTCTAAGTTAAAAAATGATAAACCCAAGAGCAGAGTGTGAGAGGTATAACCTTGGTGTCAAACAAGGGACTGGAGACTAAACACTATTTCCCATGGTCCCCTGCTTAAGTTGTTCAAACTTTCCTCCAAACATCAGAAAGTTCTTTTTGATAAAATTGGCCATTTTTGATTTCCAGGACCTTTAATGCTAGGTCCACATAAAAACTTCGAATGACTTCTGGAAGGTCACACAGCTAGTTAATAGTAGGACCAAGGGGCAGCCAGGTGGCTCAGTGAGTAAGATCACCAGCCCCAGTATCGGGATGACTGGGGATCAAATCTGGGCTCAGACACTTAGCACCCATCCAGAAACACCTGGCCGTATAACCTTGAGCAAGTTACTTAACCCCAATTGCTTAAAAAAAAATAGTAGGACCAAGACTAGATTTCATGTCTCTTAGATGTCACAAAGAGAAATGACTGAAGAAACAGAATAAAAACCTTGAGAAATAAAAATGAAGGCATACGATATCTTTAGATAGGAAGCAGTAGGAAGACCATGAATTTCTCAATGGCATCCATCTATACATACATATGTACATATGAATTCCCTTAGGAGCAGTCATCATAGGAAGATGTCTAGAGACTGGATATATAGATACATAGGTATAAATTCATAATTCTTTAACTATAAATTAATTAGACAAAATCAACCCTATTTTCAAAAAATGGTAATTTTAGCCTTATATAATCCAAGTTTTCAGAGGTAAATTAAGCTATCTTTCATCTAATTATTTCACAGTGAGATTTTCCTATTCCCCTATCATTTACAAGAAGTTATTTTACACTGCACATAATTTTTGTAAAGAAAATGCATGTAGTCTCTTTCAAACAAATTTAAGCTATTTTCTTGTTGTAGCATAACATTTTTATAAGGATTTTGAAAATCCTGAATTATTGAACATCCTAAGAATGCTAGCAAATCCACAAATCTGTGGAACTCTTTCCAAGCCTTTTAAAAAGATACTATATTGTACAATATGTCATAGTATAATGTCATTGTCAAAATTATAGCAAAAAAATACTTCCTTGCCATTTACAATCTTTATGAGCATTATAATCGGCAAATTGGTTTATTTTGAAATATCTCATATGATCTACACAGATAAACACAATTCTGACATCTTCAGTTCCTTCACTTTGATAGAATTTCCCATGAAGTGAAATATGTTCTTCATAAAATTAATGAAACACAAAATCAGTAGCAGTAGTAAGCACAAGTAATAGAGGCCTAAAATCTTGCTCTCTTGCCTTTAACAGAGGGATATGATGAACACATTGCAAAATCACTTTCACAAAATGAGAAGATTGAAATCAGTTTCTTGCCAGTGAGAGTTTATAAATGCAGATACAAATCAAAGCTACCCCCCCCCCAAAACACCCACATCCTACTGTACATCTGAGTTTGGAGAAAGAGAGCTGTGTTTGGTTTTTGTTTTGTTTTTTATTGTTATAGAAGAAAACTTAGAGTTCAGAGCAAAGATAATTTTTATATAAGTTAGTATGACACAATATGATGCCAAAATAACCAGTTGTCATGTTACTTGAAAATTGCTCAGTTTCTCAAAAATCTAGGTGTGTTTTATATGACAAAAGACTGAAAATACCATTTTATAACTTTTATAACTTTTCGACTTCAGTCAACTCATATTTTCTCTCTGACCCTCAGTTTCTTCACTGTAAATTTCAAGGTTTCAATCATTTGATTTATCAACCTGTCAGTATCAGTAACTATTAAGTACATAATATATATTCATATTCCTTGCCATTTACAATTGTTATGAACATTATAATTTGCAAATTGGTTTCTTTTGAAATATCTCATATGATCTACATAGATAAACATAACTCTGACATCTTCAGGTCCTTCCCTTTGATAGAATTTCGCATGAAGTGAAATATGTAATTCATAAAATTAATGAAACACAAAATCAGTAGCAGTAGCAATATACATATACATACATATATATACACATATGTATGTGTGTATATATACACACACACATACATACATACACTAATGAAACAATCCCTACTCTCATGGAACATAAATTTTAATGAGGAGACAAGTGCATCTATAAATATGAATAGAAAATATAAATAACATATATACAGAATAAATGTAAAGAGAAAATACACAAATTAAAGGGAATTATGAAATGGGGCACTAATCTTTAAGGGATCAAGAAACATTTCAAGTAGAAAGTTGTGCTTAAGCTGTGTGTATCTTGAAGTAAAAAAATGTATTATGGGAAGTAGTGAGAAGAGGAAACTCATTGCAGGTATGGATGATGGCCAGTTTGAAAATATAAAGATGGGAAGAGGATTCTGGGAAGATGGTAGAGTAGGTCAGAAAATTCCAAGCCCCAAGATTTTCTCCCACAAAAGAATTTAAATAGCACCTTGGCATAAACAAAGTATGGTTGGGGAGAAATGAGCATAGGGCCATAACCCAAGTCCTCTTGGGATGATTTGAGATCAGAAGAAAAATCCCAGGACATTTGGTCCCCTTGAAGAGTAAACAGCTCCAGGCTAGGTTTGGTTTAACAACAGCAGACAAGCCCTGGGGTTAGTTGGTTGAGAGGCTGCCTCAGCTCCAGCCATAGGAATATTTACCCTGGGATAGTGAGGGGAAGTAGACATTTGAGCCCAGGAAGTTTGAGGGAACCTCTGCTCATAAGGAACACCAGACCTACCTGTGCTGCAAAGAATGGTGGAAGAATTGTGGGGACAAGAAGGAACCAGCACATGCCCCTGGATTATAAAGCATCTTATTTTAGCAGCATTTACAGGAGGTTGGACATTTGACTTTGGTTTCAGGCTGGAGGGGAGAACTGAAAATCTGGGGCATCATCCCAAGAGGTAGCATCCACATATTCCCCAAGGCTAGAAGTGATTACAAAAATTAAGCTACTAGCACACAAAAAGATGAACAGGCAATGGAAAAAGAATCCAACCATAGAAAGCTATTATGAGAATAGAGAAGAGGTGGGTTCATCTTCAGAAGAATTTTGAAGTAAAGAAACCCCCAAAGAATAACATCAAATGGTCGCCTGCACAAAAAGAATTCAGAGAAGATCTTAAAAAATACTTTAAAAATCAAATGGCAGAAATAGAGGAAAGTCTTAAAAAAAACAAAACTAAAAAAAGTTTATGGAAGGAAAGTCAACCAATTAGAAAAGCAGATCCAGAAGCTTTCTTTTCTTTTGTACTATATAAAATTAATTAATTTTTATTTTTCTACATTCATTTCCATAAGATTTTGAATTCCAAATATTCTCCTCATCTCTCCCCTCTCCCCACCCTGAGATGGCATGCATTCTGATTACCCCTTCCCCTAGTATCACCACCTCCCTTTCCCCTTCCCCCTTATTTTCTTGTATGACAAGATAGATTTCTATGCCCCATTGACTGTGTATCTTATTTCCCAGTTGCATGTAAAAACCATTTTGGTGCTTGTTTTTAAAACTTTGCATTCCAAGTCCTGTGTCTTCTTCCATTCCTACCCACCCTCATTGTTAAGGCAAGCAATTCAAGATTATACATGTATAGTTATGCAAAATGCTCCCATAATTGTCATGTTTTGAAAGAATAACTATATTTCCCTTCATCATCCCCCCCCCAATTAGTCTATTTTCTCCTTTGACCCTGCCCCTTTTCAAAAGTGTTTGTTTGCTTCTCACTACCTTCTCTCCTGATCTGTTCTCCCTTCTATCATCCTCTCCTCCTCTTTGTAATGGCAAGCAAAGAAGTAGTTAACTCTGTTTCAGCTATTTAATTATTTAGCACCTTGTTTCAAGTTGAGCTTTGATCTTGATTATATCAAGTCTTTTATTAAGAAACAGAACATATGGGGCAGTCAGATAGTACAGCGAGTAAGAGCACCGGTTCCAGTGTCGGGATGACCTGGGGATCGAATCCGGGCTCTGACACTTAGCACCCACCCAGAAACACCTGGCCATATAACCTTGAGCAAGTTACTTAACGCCAATTATTAAAAAAAAAAAAGAAACAGAACATATCAACCCCTGTTGCTAATGCAACAGGAAGGGCAGAACAGGGAGGAGTTAATGACCATATATAAGGAGAAGCCCAGGCTAGGAGAGAGCAGAATTTAGAAGGGGAGCTTTGTGGTGGCCAGGCACTTTGTCTTTTCTGTCTGTGTTGATTTTTGTTTATGACACTTTGTGCAGAAACCCTGGGACCTTGCTAGAGGCCCTGAAAGAGGATTTTCTTGTTGTCTGCTTACAGAAGTCCTAGAGGAGAGTTTCGGAGGCCCTGGGACTATACTGAGATTTCTGTTGAGTTCTCAGACCTTGTTTGTGGATTTGTATTGAGTTCTCAGACTTTGTTGGTGGGTATGCCTTGATCTTACAGGCAGATAGTGAATTGATGATGGTGTTGGCAATGTGCATGAGTGTTTTTGTGGCTCTCTTAAGCTTTGTCTTCCCAGAAACAGGAATTGTGAAGGACTTGAGGTGGACTGGACACTATGAGCTTCAATATGGAACAGGAAATGGACAGGGAGCTGGACAAGGAGTTGGGAGCTGCCTGCCTTTGAACTCAGGTGACTGTTGGGTAGATTTGGACAGGAGCTGGAACCATAGAAGAACCATGGAATCTGAGAGCCAGCCTCAAGTCAAGAATGGAAAGATCTCTCCTTGAGTATTAAATGCAAACTGAGAAGATCATAATTTTCTGTAGCCTGGGATGGGAGGACTTTGTACTCTGTATCCTCTACCTCTTTAGGATGATTGAATTAAGGATGATTGAAATAATCTTCAGTTAAGAAGAAAGAACACATTTTGACTGAAAGATTAAGAAAATGTGACCTAGGGGTGGAGAACTTTTACCTTTGTACTTTGTGTTCCTTAAGGAGGCTTGCTTTTTTTTTTTTTGCTTTTTTGGAGGGCAATTGGGATTAAGTGACTTGCCCAAGGTTACATGGCTAGTATTTTTGTTAAGTGTCTGAGGCTGGATTTGAACTTCTGACTCCAGGGCCAGTGCTCTATTCACTGCACCACCTAGCCACCCCAGGAGGCTTGCTTCCTAATGATGATTGAGTTAAGGACTTACTGAATGATTATACTTTGTTTAAGACTATGTGGCCACTTTGGTAAAAACTATATGGCAGCTTTAGTGATAACTTGTTATGCTATAATATTGTGAATGTTGTACTTAGGTTTCTGTCAATGTTTTGTCTTAGTTTATTATTGAATAAATAAAGAGTTCACTATATTATGTAATTAGAACCTTGAAGCTACTCACAGCAGCAGTCCTCTGGAAAGCTGCTCATGCTCGGCTTTACACTCCTTATACCCCTTTCCCTTATTTTCCTGTATGATAAGATACCGAATTGAGTATTTATTTTATTTCCTCCTTAAGCCAAATCCTACAAGAGTAAGGTTCACTCATTCCTTCTCATCTCCCCCCCCATTCGTCTCCATAGTGAAACCTTTATCTTGATTATTTTATGTGAGATAATTTATCCCATTCTATCTCTCCCTTTTTTCTTCTCCCAATAGTTTCCTCTTTCACTCCTTAGTTTTTTTTAGTAATCATCCCTTCATATTCAATTCACCCTGTGCCATCTATCTATCTATCTATCTATCTATCTATCTATCTATCTATCTATCTATCTATCTATCAATCATCTATCTTTCCTCTAACTACCCTAATACTGAGAAAGGTCTCATGATTTACAAATATCATCTTTCCTGTAGGAATGAAAATAGTTCAACTTTAATAAGTCCCTTATGATTTCTCTTTCCTGTTTCCCTTTTCAATCTCCTCTTGAGTCTTGTATTTGAAAGTCAAAATTTTTATTTAGCTCTGGTCTTTTCATCAAGAATGCTTTAAAG
Source organism: Petaurus breviceps papuanus (assembly GCF_028583685.1). Classification (NCBI taxonomy): domain Eukaryota; kingdom Metazoa; phylum Chordata; class Mammalia; order Diprotodontia; family Petauridae; genus Petaurus; species Petaurus breviceps. Next base: position 6,682,429 of record NW_027187278.1, on the reverse strand, counting down.
TCCTTGATTTCATTGAATGTTTTTACCCTGAAGTATTATGTTCAGTTTTATGGGGTAGGAGAGTCTTGGTTTTAATCTTAGCTTCCTCTGGAACATCATATTCCAAGTCCTCCAATCCTTAATGTAGATGCTGCTAAGTATTGTGTTATCCTGATTGTGTTTCCACAACACTCAAATTGTTTCTTTCTGACTGCTTGCAATATTTTTCTCTTTGACATGGGAACTTTGGAATTTGGCTACAGTATACCTAGGAATTTTCCTTTTGGGGATCTCTTTCAGGAGGTAATCAATGGATTCTTTCCATTTTTGTTTGTCTCTGTGGTTCTAGAATATCAAGGCAATTTTCCTTGATAGTTTCTTGAGAGATGATGTTGAGGCTCTTTTTTTGATCATGGCTTTCAGGTAGTTCAATAATTTTTAAATAATTTCTCCTTCATATGAAAATTAAAAGAGATTAATAAAACTGAAAACAATAAAACTATTGAACTAATAAAATTAGGAGCTGGTGTCTTTGAAAAGCAAACAAACAGCAAGCCTCATATCTGATCCCCACTGGCTATGTGACCCTGGGTTAATAAAACAATTATCTCCTTAGTGCCCCCAGGAAATTTTCTAAGGCTCTGAGTTACAGATAAACTGTAATCTGCATTGGGAGTATGGGTTTCCTCATGGAGAGTTTAAGGCACACTGAAATCATAGATCTTTCTCCACCCTCCCCAAAGATTGAATATATAAAATAAATGAGACAACTGGACTTAATAATCTCTAAGGCTTCTTCTAAACCTAATGTTTTTAAAATTTTATTTCTTTTTGAATTTTATTGATAAATGTTTTATGTGTCATATTTATTTCCAAATATCTGTCCCTTCCATCCCCAACCTGATCCAGAAATCCATACTCTAAAACAAAGAATTTTTTTTAAATTAAAGCAGCTTCACAAAATCAACCCAAGACATTCACTATGTCTTAAAATATTATACCCAAAGGGGTGGCCAGGTGGCACAGTGAGTAAGAGTGCTGGCCCCGGCGTTGGGAGACCTGGGATCGGTTCCGGCCTCAGATACTTGGCACCCACACAAAATCACTGGATCTGTAACCTAGAGCAAGTTACTTAACCCCAATTGCTTTAAAAAATATATTATACGCAAAGTTAGGGGGAGAAATTGCACCTGGGATATCATGATTATCTTCCAACTATTACAAGTCAACACTTTTTAAGAAATTTCAAGTCTGGAGTCCTGAGAATTGAATTGATTTACCTATGGTCACAGAGACAGATGTGTTGCAGTGGGATCTGAACCCATGTCTTCCTGGTTTGAAGTTAGCTTTCTTTCCATCATGCCACAGTGATTCCTGATACACAGCATCCCACATTGATGGACCTCTACTCATGGAAAGATGGTAGGGAGATCCAGCTATAAATTCCATACCACAGAAGGCTGATAACCCAATTTTGTGTTGTGATTTAGCAGAGATGAAATACACTTAACAACAACAATGATAACAAAAAGAATAGTTAACATTTATATGGTGTTTTAAAGTTTACAAATCCCATTACATATGTTATTCTACTTGGTTTTCACAACAACACAACTGAGTTCTCAGTGACATTAAGTGACTTGCCCCAGGTGACTCAACTAGGTTAGTGTTTGAGACAGAATTTGAGCTCAGTGCTTCCTGACTCCATTACTATCACTCCCTAATGGACTGGTAGAATGTTAACTCTGAATGGGCTTTGTCTAAGTCAAACTGAGAGCTGGGAAAGACTTTAGCTTAAAAAAAAAGATCTCCCACAGCATTTTGGGTCATCTCCAGTCATCCTGATCTGTATCTTGCCAGATGGCTCCAGAGGAGAAAGTGAGGCTGGTGCCTTTGCATAGCCTTCCCTTATGGAAATTCAATTTAATTGCAAGCCATGGCATTACCTTTCTAATGTCATGACCCTCTTTGAGAACAAAGGAGAAACAACAACTGCTTTCTTCTTAACTTCCATGTTGATATTCAGGATACCATCATCTTTCCAGCAAACCAGGATTGTAATCCAGGGGTTATTCTTAACTTCCCACTTTCTCTCATCCTTCCTTATCCAGTCTGTTGCCAAGGCCCATTTGTACCCTTTCTCACACATTCCTCTCTCATTTCTAACACTTCCACCACTTTGGTGCAGGTACTGATCAAAACATTCACTGGATTTACGTCTACATCCTTATGGTTGTTCTATCTACCATAAATCTCTCTGCAGTTTGATCCATCTTTATTCAGTTGTCAACATGATCTTTCTAAAACAAAGATCTGAGAATGTTACCTCTCTACTCAGTGAACTCTAGTGACTCTCTATCACCTCCAGGATTAAATATAAAATCATCTGTTTGATATTAAAAGCCCTTCATACTTTGCCCTCTCCACTGACCTTTCTGTTCTTGGAACACAAACAAAAAAACAAAGCTCCATTTCTCAGCTCCAGGGATTTCCCATTGACTGATCCCCATGCCTAGAATATACTCCATCCTCCTTGCATCCTCCTGTTTCCCCTGACTTCCTTTGAATCCTAGGTAAAATTTCACCTTCTACAGAAAAAGTCAAAGATAAACAACAAAAAACCCTTTTATAATCTCCCTTAATTCTAGTTTCTTCCCTTTATTAGTTCTGTTTTATTCTGTATATAATTTTTTATATACTTGTTTTGTGTTGTCTCTCCCATTGGACCATCAGCTTCTTGAGGATGGGATTGTATTTTACCTTTCTATCTAACCCTTAGCACTTATCACAATGCCTACCACACATTTGGCATTTTATAAATGTATAGTATTTAACTGAGACTACCAATGATTGAGTGTCCCTAAAGTCTTAGTGCAACTTTAAACTTTAGCTCAAAGCTAGCTTATACTAAAAATTGCACTAAGATTTTGAAATACCTTCTACATTCTTGTCTCCTTTTCAACTGTTTAATGTCCATTGTGTTCTATGAAATTTCCTGCTAATGATAAAAGCTTTGCCTTGGCATTTTCAAATTTGACAGCAGTATAATACATTCACCATATGTGATGCAGTCTAGCAGTTGGTATCTTTCCTCTGGATGTCTGAGCAGATCATTTCTGTGATGGTCTCATCCTTCTTTGTCCAAGGATGCAAAGTTTTGTTCCAGTAAAGAGCAAAATATTTCCTATTCACACAGTTAATCATCACCACCCACTTAGTATCACCATCATTATTAATTTATAAAGCATCCCATTTTTTGGAAAGTGCTCAACAATCATTTCTAAGTCAATTATTTTATAAGCTATTCTTATTTACATATGCTGATGCCTGTATTCTTGAAATACACACATGGGAAGACATACAAATTACTGTAACCCACTTTGCAGAGTTAGCTGAGCACGATGGAAAATAGTGTAAATAAGCAAGAGATTCTAATTTACAATAGAGAAGCTATGCATGTAGATTGGTATTCTTTTGGATGAAACATCTAAAAAGCTGTCTACATGTTAGTGTTGTATAGAAGTAGTATTAGAGAAAAAAAATGAAGTAGGAAAAGTTTGTCTTATATCACTTCATTAACTTTTTGGCATTGTCCATACTCAATCTTCTCAGTCTTTCCTCCTCAAAGCCCATGGCCAACTGGTACAAAGATAAACCAAAATGTCCCTTCCCTAGCAGAGCTTCATGCACCAGCCTTTATACATTAGATATTTGTAATGCCAAGCAAAGGCAACTTTCCAAGTTTCAAAATACCAGCATAGGTAATCTCCATTTTATTCAGTGACAAATTAAGAAAAGAGAGAATCAACATATAGCACAATTCAAAATATAGCATTTACCAAGTGTAATTCAATAATCTCCAAGTACTACCCCACCCCTGGACATTACATTCATTTAATCAATCCCAAAGACCCTCTTCTAAGTACTGCTCCACCCCTAGGCTGTACATTTATTTAGTCAACCACAAAGCCCCTCTTCTCAAATGGAGATTAATTTTCAGTCATAAGTAAAGTACATTGTTCAATCACAGAGCACAAAAAGGTCAAAAGTTCCCCACCCTTGGAGTACAGCTGAATAGGCCATCTACCCCAGAGTTACAACAAGGTTAAAGCACAGCAGTTAATACCCAAAGAGAGGTCTTTTCTTCATCTTGACCTGAGGCAAGTTCTCAGCAATCTTTGTTCCTGGGGAGACAAAGCTTAGCAAGGCCAATAGATACATTGCCAGTGTCTTAATTAATTCATTCTCTGCCTGCAGAACAGTCTCAGGAGCTCTGAACCAATAGCCAGGTTCCAGGACTTCTGCAACAACAGCACTGTCCTTAACCAGTGGACAGAATTCACTCTCTGTCTTCAGAACAGTCTCAGGAGCTCTGAACCAATAGCACAGTTCTAAGACCTCTGCAACAACAGAACTGTCTTTCACTAGTGGACAAATCTGGCAAAACAAAATCAAAACAGACAGACAAAGTACCAGCATAATAGCCATGTCTCCTCAGTCCTTGGCAGCTCTGGGTGGCAGCTCTCAAAAATCCTGGGCAATTCAAACTGGCCCTCAGCAATCCTCTCAGTCTCTCTGTGCCTCCAAGATGCTGCTTCCAAAAAGTTCTTCTGCCTCTCCCTTTTCTTGTGTCTCTCTAAATTTACGTCACCAGCTCCTCCCAGTTCAGACCTCTCTTTTCATGTCAACAAGTCCATCCCACAAGTGGGATTCACAAGCTCTGGGTTTTAACACAATCAAACCAAAAACCAAGCCTATACAGGGGGATCTTTAAATTCCTTTACTATTACAATATTAAAATCATGGAATTCAATTTGTAAGGAATCTTAGAGGTCATTAAGTTTCACTGCCTCATATAACAGATGAATAAACTGAGTGCCAAAGAGGTTAAACAACAAAACTAATGTTGTTACATCAGTAAAAAGCAGCAGAGTAAAGATTTGAAATCAGGTCCTCTGACTCTACACTCTCCAGAACTCTTTCCTCTAAACCATATTAGTCCTCAATAAAATTTTAATATGCTATGTTTCCTTTGCTCAGGGTTGACTATCATTGTGTAGAAAAGTAAATTTGTACCTTGATGTTAATGGCTTATTATGTTAATCTGGAACTGGGGAGTAGATATATTTCTATATTCCCAAACTATGGCACAAAAGAAGATACCTGTAATTGTGAAATATAAAAGAGTGAAGCAGAAATAGATAGATAGATAAATGCCCTGAAATAAACATACATAAATATGTGCATATATGCATACAGTTACACATAGACATGCATATGTATATGTCTGTGCATCTACATGTGTATGACTGTGTTCATATATATTGTGTATGTGTATACACATATACATATAAACACACATATTTTTCATATGTAAATTAACACTGGACAGTTTTTAAAAATGCTATAGAGAATTTTGAACCTGAAGTCACTGGACTTTATTAAGAATACTTACCCTGTTTCTTACTAACTGTGTGACCTTAGACTAGTCATTAACCTCTCTGTTACCTTATTTTCCTCATTTGTAACATGAAGAGTTTGAACTAGCTGGCCTCTTAAATAATTGTGATAATATGATTTTGCATGTGTCTCTTCCATTTCCATTGCTAGATCTTTAATTCAAATGTTTGTAGCTCTCTCCTTAGCTTTTGAGATAATCTAATTTTTCTTCCACCTAGTCTCTTCCTTTTCCTATTCATTATATTAATGATTGCCAGATTAATCTTAGTGCATAGGTCTAGCTATATCACACTATTATTTATGTGTATCTTTCAGGGAGGGACAGGAGCAAATTTTTATTTCATGCTTTTATCATATACCATATCCTCTAAATTAACGAACTCTTCACATAAGCCATTAGTAAATTCAAATCTAATTTGATTGAATTGAGGTCAGTGTTCTGTTTTTGAAATTATAACAAAGAACACACTCCACCTAACAAGCCTTATGGATTGAGATCCTCAAGAGGAGCCTAAGGCCAAATGCTGAGCAGGGTCTCCAATATGATTATTCCACTTCCCTTAGTTTAGTTACATGTTCATGGAAGAACTCTGCAACTGAAAATTAGAATATTCACTTACAGAGGACTTACACAGAATACAAAAAAAGCACAATAATACTATTCTGCAAGTACTTAACTAGATACTTAGGCAATTTGAAGTTAAAATTTCCATAAGTATAGAGTTGAATGAGAATAACCATCTCAATATTATACTTTTAGTAGGAAGAAAAGATTTTAGTCTAACACAAAGAAATTGCCAGATTAAAATTATCTCATTAAAACTATTTTTATAAGAAAAAAAGTAATTACCCAAAGTATCCAGGCATATACTGAAAGCAATTGTATAGTACCCTGTAGAATTATAACACAGAGTTTTGCTGTTCCTCCTGCAGAAACTCCGCCTTAAGTAGGAGACCCTCCCTACCTGTGGCAATAACTGTACCACTTCCAAAAAACAAGGAAAGACTTTTTCAAAGCTATTAGGCAACTGCCAGGTGTCTCTTGGCAAATGCCGAAATACCCTCTGGCATCATCTCAATCTGCTAGAAATATTCTATTTTCCTTAATGACAAACTGTCATACTCATTCCAATTTGCTTACAAAAAATTAAGTAAAGGATTTAGGCTTGAAAAACTCATTTGAATAATTTACAATAATGTTTTTAATAGCATAAATAATAATTTACACAGCTCTTCAAGGCCTTCAGAAGTCTTTCTTCACACCCAATATGTGAGGTAGTTAGCATCACATTATTATGCAAAGCCTATATGAAATATAATATTGTGTTACTATTAATATATCTTCGAAGAGGTTTAAAAATGAGTAGAATGTTGGAGTTACTTGCCCAGGATGACGATGTTAGCAAATACCAAGGCCAGAGCTTGTGTTTGTGTGTGTGGACAAGTGTGTATGTGGGGTGGGGGAACACTTTATGAACTGGATCCTTTGATGCAAGAACAAGACCCCTTTTCATGTCACCATGCTACTTTTTTTTTAAACAAATGGGGTTAAGTAACTTTTTCAAGGTTATACAGCCAGTTATTTCTGGGTGTGGTGCTAAATATCTGAGCCCGGATTCGATCCCCAGGTCATCCCGACACTGGGGCCGGTGCTCTTATTCGCTGTGCTACCTGGCCTCCCCTACCATGCTACTTTCACCATGCAAAAAGGCATGAATTTATTTCATTTCTGTCTTTGTATCTCCAGCACCTAGCACAGTGACTGTCAGTTAATGCTTGTTAAATTTAACTAAGAAAATTAAATTGAAGAGTAGAAACAATTAATTATATTAATTGACATATTTTCTTAATACAAAATCTATCTTCTCTAGGACAAAAAAGTAATAGTCTATATTCTTCCTGTAATTTTAAGTGTAAATGCCAGATTATTTTAGGCATCTATTGAAGAATTACAAAATGTATGTTTCCATAGTTATAAAAATGTAATTACCAGGAAATCCTTAATGAATGAGAAATGGTAATCTGAATGAAGGGTTATGGAAAAATATACTCTTGGTTTGCTAATTATTACCCTTAATAGACAAAGATATCAGCATCCATTTATTGGAAAAAGCCAACGAAAACTTTTCTAATCTAGTGTTTACAACATAATTTAGTTGTTAATCGTTCAGTTTTAAAATTCGCTTATTTTCTCAATTTTATATTTAATCACCTCATTTCTCTGTGGAATTTATGTTTTGTGTTTAAAAGCCTATTGTAAGTGTTGACGTAGAAAATCTTGCTGCTCCTATTTTACTTTAGGTCTGTCCCCACACTACATTTTTATCAGCAACTACTTTCCCCACATGATCTCCTCTTTCTTTTGTTCTGCATCACGAAAAACATATTCAAAGCTAGGAAAACCCTCTTACATTTTTGTATTTCAAGCATTTCTAACAATTATTCAAAAAGCTTGGAAATACCAAAATTGCTTTTCCATTCTCTCCCTTACTTCCAGCTTCAAAAATTACCTTCCTCTAAATATTTAAATAAGAATGGATCTATGCTACACTCCACCAAAGGAGTACACACACACACACACACACACACACACACACACACACACATACACACAGGTGTATACATACATACATACACATATATTATACATATATATGAATTCAAATGTAATAACTCTTAGTCTTAAACCAAAATGAGTATTAAAGCACATGTATAACCATATTAATTCCCCACTCAAGATACTTCCATTATTTTCTATTGACTCAGACAAAATAACAGTTCCAAAGCTGGCACTCTTAAAGCCAATAACAATCTGGCTTGAGCCAATCTTGCACTCTCATGCACTCTTAATTCCATGCAAATTGACCTATTTGATATTCTTCAGACTTGATTTTTAATCTCCTGCTTCCCTCTATTTTGCAACCTGGAACATACTCTCTGTTAACCTTCTCAATTTAAATATAGACAGGATACTGACCTGATCTGAGTTCAATTTACCTTTATTTATTTATCTATCTATACATCTTGTCCCATCAATCAAAGAAAAATTCATTGAGGGTAAGAACTGTTTTTTTCTTTTGTTTTAGTATACTCTGATGTTTATCACTATTTTAGATGCATTAGGAGCTTGAAAATATTGAAATTAATTGAATTGTTGGTACCAATCCAATAGTTTTAAGAAATCATTTAGTTGTTATTTTACTTTTCCCCTATAGTCTGGAGAAGGCAATCTATAAATATGTTTATTATCTAGATTAACTACATATACATGTATGCATACATACATACACATATACACACACATAGATACAAGTATACACAAAACAACACACAGCTATTTTTAACCTAGATGGAATAATCTTCGAAATACAAATCTATTCTAAATTTTATGGTAGCAGCACCTATAACAATAAGGAATATGAGGAAAGGCTCTCTAATGCATAGTAAACACTGATTATGTTCAGATTACATTGAGAATAAACACCAAAAAAGTCTCTTCTTAGATCTCTGGCTTAATCTGTCTCTGTCTGTCTATCTGTCTGTCTGTCTCTCTCATATACATCCAAAGAAATGATTCTTTTGAAGAAACTTAATTTGGTCACATGAGGAGTTTGGAGACTCTCAAAGCGGATGTCTAAGTAATCTCAGTATACAGGCATGTGTAAGCTATGTCAGGGAGGGCTTTTTTAAAAATACTGAGTTTTATGTTAGGGAACAGCTCAGGTTATATGAGAAGAGAGTCCAACAAGAGCAGCCACAGAATTAGATTAAAATTCTAGATACCCAGGTTAAATACCAACCATTGAAAGCTGTGTGCCTCTAGCATATGTGGAATATCTTCTCCTTTTCACATGCTGGGGCCCTGAGAATATACAAGTGAAAGTGTTTTTCGTGAAGTGATTCTATTTTGCATTTAGATTTGGGAAATAACTATTGTATATAAGTTGAATGTTTCCAAAGGTCTAGAAATTAGTCACTGCTCATTCACTCAGAGCCCTACCAGCACCTCAAGCTGGGGTCTGCTGCCCCTAAACTCCAGTTGAACACCTACCCATTCAGAATCTTTCTGGTCAGCCTTCTGTAAAGAGGCTGAAAAATCCTGAAGGCTGAGTTTAAAAACAAAGCAAAGTAGAAAAAACTCTTCTCCAGCTGTCATTTTATTAAGCAATATTCAGTTCATTTGCTCTTTTTTTTTCTTTAAAGCAGTATATCACATCAATGACATTTTCAACATCATCACCACCCCCACACATACACCTCCAACTTATTAACATGTGCCTCAACTGTAAAATAGTCTGTGGGGATTTGTAACCTCAGTGAAAATGAAGAACATGATGAATATTTTATAATGTGCTCAGTTCTTTACAGATGCCATCTGTGCTGTATAGCTATTTCTCCATGCCAATATAATGTCTTGCTTCTCTTTAAGCACTAACCATCACTTTTCTTCATCCAGTGTCTCTTCCTCATCTTCCCTGTAAGAGTGGGTATTTTAACAAACCCAATTCTTTGTCTTATGCTTTTTCTCTCTTGTACACTATTACCTTGGAGAACTTATATGCTTACATGAAAATAAATATCATTTCTATGTAAAAGAATCCAATTCCCAAAATACCATATGTTTTTCTTGGATTCTAGTCATACATCTCTAAGTACTAATTCATCTTTTCCTCCTGATACCTTTATTGACATATTAAATTGAGTATTTATTAGAATTGATCCCTTTCAAACACTTCTTCCCTTCACTAGCCTAGAATATAGATGGCAGTTATTTAATAACGTAAGTATAGCCAGTCATCCATTTACATAGTGTAAACAAAATTCCCCTTAATTAAATTAGAGACTATAGGTTAATGAGAGTCACATAAAAAGGTTCCAAATCCATGATAATTAGAAATCCAACTGTGAGTTTCCATGTCATACCCACTACACTGGCAAAGTTGCCAAAAAAAAAAAGAGAAAAATAACAAATGTAGAAAGATTTGTATAGAAACTGGTACATTTAATATGTGGCTTACAGAATTATTTTAGCCTTTTTTCATTACAATTAGTAACTATTCTCCCAAGGTTATTAAACTATGACTCTTTGACTCTGTAATGATGCTAGTAGTTCTATACTCCAACAATATCAAAGAGAGAAGAAAGAAACCTATTTATGTATGAAAAAATAAGCACATTTCCTTGTAATAAAAAAGGAAACTAAGCAAGTATCCATCAAGTGGGAATGGGTGAAAAATAATAATATACAAATAAGAATATAAAATGATAATATACAAATGCAATTGGATATTATTTGGCCTTAAAAATTATGAAGTAGATGGTTTCAGAGAAAGGAAGATCAGTATAAAGCAAGGCACAGAAAATTGAGCAGAAAACATGAAAACAAATTTATATTATTTAATTTATTTATTCCTGAAGTACTTTCCTTATTCATTAGTCTAACAAAATCATATGTATCCTTTAAATGTCCTTCATGATGCCTTCCATGTTCACCCTTTAGGGAAGTGATACCTCTCTCCTCTACAATCTTGGAGCTCTTATTTTCTATTATTTAAATGACATTAGTTGCATCTTTTCAATGCCCTTTATTATACACAATTTTAATTGCATAATTATCTGAAAAGGATGCATTTTATATTTCTGCCTTTATACATTGGATTGTGAGCTTTTTATGCCCTGGTACATGGTCAATTTTTATGTAGCTTCTATGTACTTCTGAGGGAAAAAAATGTTCCTTTCTATCCCCATTCAATTTCCTCTAGATGTCTACAATGTCTAACTTTTCTAAAATTCTATCTAACTCCTTAATTTCTTTCTTGTTTATTTTGTGGTTATCTGAGAAGGCGAGTCTGAGGCCCTCCACTAGTATAATTTTGCTATTTATTCCTGTAACTCCTTAACTTCTCTTCTAATAATGTCAATGCTATACAACTTGTTGCATTTATGTTTAGTAATATTACTTCATTGTCTATAGTACCCTTTAGCAGGATATAGTTTCCTTCCTTAATGATTTTAATTAGATACATTTTTCCTTTTTCTTGGTCAGAGATCAGAATTGCTACCCCTGTTTTTTTTTAACTTCAGCTGAAGTGTCATATATTATTTTAATTTTAATTTTTGCTTTTTGGAGGGCAATTGGGGTTAAGTGATTTGCCCAAAGTCACATGGCTAGTAAGTGTGTCAAATGTCTCAGGCCGACTTTGAACTTACAGTAGGTCCTCCTGACTGCAGGGCCAGTGCTCTATTTACTGTGCCACCTAGCCACTTCTAGTGTAATACGTTCTCCTCCAGCCTTTTCCTTTACTCTGTGTGTATTCCTATGCTTCAAATGTTTTTCTTGTAAACAACATATTGCCGTTTATAATCCATTCTGCTACCTGTTTCCATTTTATGGGAGAGTTTATCCCATTCATATCCACAGTTATGATTACTATCTTTGTCTTTCTCAACATCCTATTGCAATAATTTTAAAAATATCTCTCCTGGATCTATTTTTCTGCTCAGTTGTTTGTCCAAAGAAACATTTTACATTTTCTTCTATTTTTTTCATTCCTTTGATTTTGTTAGAATGATTCACTATGTCACATAGAATCATTAGCTTCCATTCACCTAAATCCATTTTTTAACTTTTATTTTAGACTCAAACACCATAACACAAATACAGAGTAGAGAAAAGAAACATAGCATATCATAAACTTAAATATTAGAACTTAAATACAAATTAAGAAAAAAAACAGTGTCATGTGACTAGCAGAACATAAAGGAGGATTCAAAATATGTAATGATACATTTTCATTTTACAAAAGTCTGTATGATAAATACTACATGTTGTGTTGAATTTGTCCACCTTTTCTTTGCTTCCTTGTAAGTTTTCTTTTTTTGTTTTCTGTGTACTTATTTACTTTGTTCTCCCTCCCTCCCCTGCCCCTGAAGATTACAATTAAGTGCAATCATATTTCTCTATAGCTATTGATATATACATACATATATAAATACATTGTAGACATATACTATTATAAACAAACATACATACATATATACATACGGTATAGTCATATACTACTGTAAACAAACTCTGCTCCTGATCTTTTTATGTTTATACAAGCCTCTTGTTTCTTAGCCCTCCTGCCTCATCTACTTTAATTCTACCCATTATTTAGCCCTCCTATGACTTGCCTACCACCCACCAAGGATCCCTCCCTTTTCCTCCCATTCCCAATGATGTGAACACCATTCTATATCCCTCCTTTTACCTATGCCCTGACTCTCCCCTCTAAAGATCCCTTCCTTGTCTTCTCCTACCTCCCTATCCTCTTAACATTTTTATTTCTTCTGAATTTAGATGACTTTATACTCTTCTAAATATATATATGTATTGTTCCCTCTTAAACCCATTCCTGATGAAAGCAGTTTACCAGAACTACCAGCCCTCCTCCTCCATCTAATGCCTCTGTACTGATTCTTCCTCTTGCACCTCATTTGTATAAAATAATTGCTCTTTTCAGCTTTCCTAAATTGTTTTACTTTTCAAATCCATATCATACTCAGGTTTACTCCAGTCTTTCTTATGAGCTACCCAATTATTAATAGGAATCTTAGGTATATATTTTGTATTTTAAATATATAAAAAGTAAATGGTTTGTCCTTATTGAATCCCTTGTAATCAGTCTCTTGTATGTCAAATCTTATATTAAGTTAGTTGTTTCCTTGTTTTTTTAAAAATATTTTTAATGAAAGTCTTGAAAGCCTGACAGTTGATCATATGTCTACTTTTTTTTCCATTCAGTATTATGCTTGACTTTGCTGGGCATGATATTTTTGTCTGGAGCCACAGTTCTTTTGGTCTTTGATATACAGTGTTCCAAGGCCTGCAGTCCTGTAATGTCTCTACTGCCAGGTCTTGTATAATACTAATTCTGACATTGCCATATTTAAATAGTCTTATTTTTGTTGCTTTTAATATTTTATCCTTGAGATGGGGGTTTCAGAATTTGATTATAATATTCATGTGAGTTTTCCTCATAGGATCTCTTTTAAGTGGTGATGGATGGATTTTTTTCTATTTCTACTTTTCCCCTTATTCTAATGCTTCAGAACTATTTTCTTTATTTCTATTATTGTCTTATCAAGATTCTTTTTTTATCATAGCATTCAGTTAGTCTCATTATTTTTATGTTTTCTCTTCTTGGTCTATTCTCCAGATCTGCTGTTTTTCCGATAAGTTTTTCTCTTCTTGGGGGTGGCTAGGTAGCACAGTGAATACAGCACCGGTCCTGGAGTCAGGAGGACCTGAGTTCAAATGTGGCCTCAGACACTTGACACACTAGCCATGTGACATTGGCCAAATTACTTAACCCCAATTGCCCTCCAAAAAGCAAAAAAAAAATAATAATAATTAAAACAAGATTTTCTCTTTTTTCTTTTCATTATTCATATTTTATTTAATGATTTCTTGATCTGTTATAATTTTGTTGTTTTTGCCTTGCCCAGTTCTACTTTTCAAAGTGTCATTTTCTTCCTTAAGATTTTGGATCTCAAGGGCAGAGCCAAGATGGCAGAAAAAAAGCAGGAACTTGCTTGAACGCATCCCCTAATTAGCTCCAATACCTGTAAAAATGACTCTAAACACATTTTAGAGCTACAGAACCCCAAAAAAGACAAAGTAAAAAACAATCTCCTGCTGAAGACTGCCTGGCAGGCCGACAGGAAGTGTCTATTGCACTGGACTGGGAGCAGAGCACAATCCTGTGAGAGCTGTGCCAGCATAAATCAGGCCAAAGCAGAACTCTGGGGACTTAATCACTGGCAGTGGTGGCAGTTTCCAGACTCCTCCACCCACAAACTCCAAAAAGAAAGTAAAAGGTCAGTGGGAAACCTCTGTTGGACCTGGTTGGGAGAAGAGAGCAGTCTGGCCCCAGCCCCTGGGGCAGCATAGGTAGCAGTGGCTGCTTCCAGGGCTCCAGGCCCACAGATGGTGGGGGAACCAAGCAACTGATCAGAGGGCAATTGCAGGAACCTCTTTGCAGGCACTGAGGCAGGATTCTCTCGCTTTGCCCTGCTTGGATCTAGTTTGAAATCTTGGGTGGTGTTCCTGGGGTGAGGAGGCATGCTAGAGTGGCAGAGCTTGTGGTGGCACTGGTGAGAGAATCCTCTTCACAGTTCTGAGACAAGAGACTAGAATTAGGTCTGACAACAGCTCTGCAAAATCTTAAAAATTTGGAAAAGATCAATCTCCACTCTGGAAACAAAGTTCTACAGTGGAAAAGAGAACCAAAGTCAAATAATTGGCTAGGAAAATGAATAAGGTTTCTCTGGTGACAAAGAAGATCAAAACATAGAACCAGAAGAGGAAAATGAAGACAAAACTCCTGCATCAAAAGCCTTCAAGACAAACATGAATTGGTTGAGGACATGGAAGAGCTCAAAAAGAATTTTGAAAATCAAGTAATAGAAGTAGAGGAAAAATTGGGAAGAGAAATGAGAGTGATACATGAAAACCATGAAAAATGAGTCAGTTTGCTAATGGAGACCCCAAAAATACCGAAGAAAATAACCCCTTAAAAAAGAGACAAACTCAAAGGACAAAAGAGTCCAAAAAACCAATGAGGAGAAGAATGCCTTACAAAGAAGAATTGGTTAGATGAAAAATGTTCAAAAGCACAGTGAAGAAAATAATTACTTCAAAATAAGGATGGAGTAAATAGAAGCTAATGATTCTATGGGAAATCAAGATATCATAAAATGTTGAAGTTTATGTGAAATATCTCATTGGAAAAAAACACTGACCTGAAAAATAGATCTAGGAGAGAGAGTTTAAAAATTATTGCACTACCTGAAAGCCATGATCAAGAAAACAGTGTAGACATCATCTTTCAAGAAATTATCAAGGAAAACTGTTCTTATTTTCTAGAACGAGGGGGTAAAATAGTAATTAAAAGAATCCACCAATCGCCTCTTGAAAAAGATCCCCAAAGGAAAACTCCTAAAAATATTATAGCCAAATTCCAGAGTTCCCAGGTCAAAGAGAAAATATTATAAGCAGTCATGGAGAAACAATTTGAGCATTGTGGAGACATAATCAGGATGACACAAGATCTAGCAGTTTCTACATTAAGGGATTGAGGGGCTTAGAATATGATATTTCAGAGGTCAAAGGAGCTAGAATTAAAACCAAGAATCACCTGCCCAGCAAAACTGAGTATAAAACATCAGTGGAAAATATGGAGATTTAATGAAATAGAGGGCTTTCAAGGATTTTTGATGAAAAGATCAGAGCTGAACAGAAAATTTGACTTTCAAATACAAGAAGCAAGGGAAGCACGTAAACAGGAAAGATAAATAATAAGGAAATTATTAAAGTTGAACTGTTTATATTCCTAAATGTAAAGACAATATGAGTAATTTATGAGACTTTTCTCAATATTAGAATAGTTGAAGGGAATATATATGCATATGTATACATGTATATGTGTGGATATACACACATATACACACATGTGTATATGTATTATAGGCATATATGTGTGTATACATAGACAGAGGGCATAGTATAAGTTGAATATGAAGGGATGATATCTAAAAATAAAATTGAGGTGAGAGAGGAATATATTGGAAGAAGGAGAAAGGGAGAGATAGAACGGAGTAAATTATCTCATATAAAAGAGGTAAGAGAAATGATGTTACAATGGAGGGGAAGAGCAGGGAGGTAAAAAGGAATGAGTCAGTGTTATTCTCATTGGGTTTGGCTTGGGGAGGGAATAACACACACTCATTTCAGTTTCTTACACTACAGGAAAGTAGGGGGGAAGGGGATAAGAGGAGGGAATGACAGAATGGATGGAATAATGGGGGAGAGGGTAGTCAGTAGCTAATACTTTTGAAAGGGACAGGGTCAGAGGAGAACATATAGTAAATGGGGGGAAGTATAAGATGGAGGGAAAAATAATTAGTCTTTCATGACTACTATGGAAATGTTTTGCATAACTACACATGTATAACCTATATTGAATTGCTTGTCTTCTTGGTGGGAGTGGGTGAGGAGGGAAGAAGGGAGAGAATCTTGAACTCAAAGTTTTAAAAACAAATGTTAAAAATTGTTTTTACATGCAATTGTAAATAAAATATATGGGAAATGAGTATAGAAATCTATATTGCCCTACAAGAAAGTAAAGGGGATAGAGGGAAGGGAGGTGTGGGGGTATATAAGAGAGGGCAAACTGGGGGAAAGGGTAATCAGTATGCTTGCTGTCTTGGAGTGGCGGTATTGGAGAGAGCAGGAGAAAATTTGAAACTCAAAATCTTGTGGAAATGAATGTTGAAAACTGAAATTAAATAAATACATTCTGGGGGGGGAAAGATTCTGGATCTCCTTTTCTAATTGGTTTACTTTCCTTTCATAATCTTCTTGTTTTCCTTGGATTATTCTTATTCTTTTTTTTTTTAATTTTAGTTTTTCCTCCATCTCTATCATTTGATTTTTAAAGTGTTTTTAAAAAGATATTCTGTGAATTCTTTTTGAGCAGGTGACCATTTAAGTTACTCTTTGGGGGGTAGTAGGAGGTTTCTTTACTTCAATATCCTTTTTTGAAGATGAGCCCTGGTCTCCTCTATTCCCCTAATAGTTTTCACTGAATTCTTTCTCCTTTGCCTGTGCATTTTCTGTGGAAATAGCTTAATTTTTGTAATCACTTCTAGGCCTGGGGAATGGAGGATAGTGCCTCTTGCTCCAGATCTTCAGTTCTCTCCTCTAGCCTGGAACCACAGCCAAACCTCCAATGTCCTGTAAGTGCCCACAGCCTGAGGCTTTCTGCCCCATTGCTTCTGTACTCACAGAGTGGTCACTTTCCTTCTTATCCCGCTGCTTTTCTTTTCGCAGCACAGCTGGGTCTAGTGTTCCTTGTCAGCAGAGGTTCCCTCAGTCTTCCCCAGGTCAGACACCAAACTCCCCTCACTATCTGGGAATAAAAGTTCTGTGGCTGGGACACAGTCAGCCTCTCAAACTAACTAACCCCAGGGCTTGCTGCTTATTGTTAAAACAAACCTAGCCTGGAGGTGTTTACTCTTCAAAGGGACCATATGTTGTCCTGGGATTTTTCTTCTGATCTCAAATGTCCCAGGAAGACCCAGGTTGTGTCTGTATTCTTATTTATTTTTACCCATACTTTTTCCACCCTAAGGGGCTATTTTATCTCTTTTGTGGGGGAAAATCTTGAGAGCTTGGAATTTTCTGACCTACTCTGTCATCTTCCCAGAATCCTCCTCTCCTAATTCCATTTTTTAAGGAATTATTTTCTTCTTTTAGCTTTTGTACAAATTCTTTTAAATTTGGCCAATTCTACTTTTTATGGAGTTGTTTTCTTCAGTGGCTTTTTTTTTCTCCCATTTGGCCAACTGTAATTTTTAAGCAGTTATTTTCTTCAGTCAATTATTTTTCCTTCCTTTTCTAAACTAACTCTCTCTTTCATAACACTCTTTCCCCAATTTTTCTCCATTCTCTCATATTTGATTTTTACAATCCTTTTTGAGCTCTTCTAAAAGGCTCTTAGGGCTTGAGACCAATTCACATTCCCCTTTGAGGCTTCACATATAGGAATTTGGACACTGCTGTCCTCTTCTGATTTTTTGTTTTGATCTTCCCTGTCACCATAGTAACTTTCTTTGATCACAGTTCTTTTCTGTGTGTGTTTGTGATTTTTAAAAACTTTTTTTAGCCTATTTCATGGCTTTTTTAGACTATTTCATGACTGGGCACAGGAATCACTGCCCAAAGTTTTTGCTGGGGTCCTGGGGTCTGGTCACTGACCTGCTGCCTAGGGGCCTCAGGTGCTGCAGTCTTGCTCATTGTGGTGGGGTGGTCCAGCTTAGTCACACCTGTTGAGCCAGAGATTCATTGGCTGGCAATTTGTTTGCTCTGATGTGGTTAGGGGCCTCACAGCTGGACTGCTGTGCCACTAACCTGCTGAGTCAGGACTGAGGAACCTTGGTTACTACTCTGTGCTGTGGCTTAGAGCTATCTGCTGGCTTGCCTAGACACCATCTATGCTGGGCTATACTCCCCTTTACCCAAGTGAGACAAACCTTCCCTTATGTCCTTTTAAATTATCTTGATCTGGAAAACTGTTTCACTCTGTCTGTATATTCTTCATTTCAGCATCCATTTAGAGGCTTGATTTAATATTGTTTCCAAGGAAAACTGGGGTGAGCTCAGGAAGCCTCCTGACTTTTCTCTGCCATCTTGGCTCCCCTCATCACTTCTTAAGAAAGAATATGAGACAGAGAATTGCATTAATTATCACTTATCAGCAAATTGGTAGCTCACCATTAAGTATGTTAGAGTTGTGACCTACAGTGAAATAATGTCATCCAATCTATGAGATGCAGTGAGAATGCCATGATAGAAAAAACTCCACAACTTAAATTTATAAGAGATTTCCTTCTGACTAAATATAGTACTTTTAAAAAATAATTCTCTTCCTCACTGCCACCCCCCACCAGAAAAGGTTGATTAATATTGTTTATATAGATTACTAAATTTTCTGTCAGAATGAATAGAGTCCTCTTTAAAAGGCTGTGAATGGATTAAACTACAGGTAGAGACTTTTTTAGTGAGACAATTGTGCTGGATACAATATCTGTAGAAGACATGATTTAGCACAAATTATAGTGGAGTCAGTGGTAAAGCTAAGATATTTCATAATTTCGATTCAATGTATAACCTAAAGTAGAACAGAGGACATGTCTCTTTAAGTCATTCTTAATATTGTCCGACAGTTGCACAGGAGAGTGTTTAATAAATGCTGTAATGATAGTAATTATGGAACCCAGAATGTACTTGGAATTGTTGCTGTGAAGAAATGGTTTCTTTGGTGGAGAAGATTGACTGTTCAACAACTTGAACAATATGGAAAATGTATTTAATTTTTTTATTGAATAATGTTTGTTTTTACTTTGGGTTCAGATTGTGATAATATTGGTGTTGGGAATTATGAGAGAGGTATCCCTATCTACTAATCCATTTCAGCAACTGCTCTGTAAATTAGTGTTGTAGATAGTTGCTTGGCATATGGAAAAGTTAAGTGGGTGGCCCAGGATCCCATAATTTCCATGTCTTAGAGGTAGGATTTGAATTCAGATCTTTCTGACTAGAAAGCCAGTTTCTTATCCACTAACCCACACTGCATATCTGGTATTAGATTTCAGCCAAAAGAGATCCAAAAGGTCGTAAAATTATACATGTTACTTTGGTCAGTGTGGAAAAGAAGACATTTATATATTCAGTGACTTTGAATCATTTTTCCCCTTCAAACTGGTGCTTCAATCAAGGCCTGGTGGTTGATGCCTGCACTCCCTACCATGGATATCACTTGAGTTCTAAACTGCAATAATACTAAAGTCAATTGTGTGTCTGCATGAAATCTGGTGCCAATAGGATGCCTTCTAGAAAAGGAGGGCTGTATACTGCCTGAGGAAATGTGAATCCAATAATGTCGGTTGAATTGTCCCTGCTGGTCCATATTAGGATTGGAGAACTAAGCTGATATTCTGCTTCCAGCCTGAGAGAGAGGGACACCTAGCTTTTCAATAAATAAACAAATGAACAAATAAATTAGATAAATAAATTAGAGAAATGGAATGAATGAATAAATGGATGAAAGGGAAGATAGATGGATGAATAAGTGCTTCCATTTTAAGTGAGAAGATCATGTTCTATAGCCTAAATTCAGGATCACAAACAAAAAGCTGTCCACTAACTGCTTATTTTGTTTGTGCATAATGGTTTGCAGGTTGTCTCTCCCATTACGTTGCCAGCTCCTTAAGAGAAGGAACTCTCTTTTTATTTTATTTTTATTATAACACTTAGCAGTGTCTAACACATAGAAGGCATTTAATAAATTCAAGTTGATTGAAATACTAGCAGAGTCATTTATAAATATATCAAATATCTGAGTGTATGGGAGCTTAATTCCTCAACTGAAATAGGTAAGAATCCATCCTTACCTTGGTAATTAGAAATTTCTCTGAATTGCTATAACTATCTGAAATCTATTCTCATCTGAGAGTCAACCTTTCACTGATAATTCCAGAACTGAAATTTTGGGGGCTATGACATTTCTCATTTAAAGTTGTAACTTGTAGTAAAGAAGGTTGACAACATATACATCCTAAGAAGGAAAAGAGGGCATATAATAGAAAAGAAGAAAAAAGGAGATGAAAGTAATCCATGGAAAGGGAGGAGAGGTTCACTCAGGCTTCATGGTCATAAAGTCCCCAGGAAGTTAGTCTCTGGCACATCTAAGCACTTATATTTTTTTTGTAATTTCAACTTAAATACAAAGTAAGGAGAGAAAAAAGAGACAAACTTAAATACTAAAACTAAAATAATACAAATTAAGAAAAAAGAAAAAAAAAAGGATTGCCATGTGCACAGGTGTGGCTCATGCCATGCATGAGCAGCTTTCCAGAAGAATGCTGTTATGAACAGCTCTTAAGGTTCTGATTACACAGTATAGTGAACACTCTATTTATTCCATAGCAAATCAAAGCAAAACATTCATAATAAATCAAAGTACAGCATTCATAATATTACAACTTATCACAGAAAATCACAATATAGTATTAACAACAGCTTATCATTAAAATGGCCACATAGTTTCCACAATAATGGCCACAATGTTTTGAACAAAGAACAATCATCTCAAAGTACAATGTGTCAAAACCTTCCACTCATGGGGCACACTAAGTTAACTCAATCGGTCACTTATTCAGCAATCAATTACTAAGTATCATTAATCACTAAGTACAATCATTAAAAAATACACAGACCCTCCATCAGTAAGTCACTAGTAAAGTACAATTTCATCACTACTCAGTACCCATGGAGAGGTCTTTTCATCTTGACTCAAGGCAGGCAACTCCTACCTTAATCCATCAAACAGTCACCTGAATACAAAGGCAGACAGCTCCCAGTTGCTTGTCCAGCTCTCTGTGTTAGTCTTACTCCACAATGAAGTTCACAGGGTCCAGTCCATCTCAAAACCTCCACAATTGGTGTTTCCAGGAATTCAAGCCACAACCAGACAAAGTCTTACCATCCTGGTCATGTTTCATAAGTCTTCTGCAGCTCCTTCAAAAAATCAGAATCACCTTATCCAGCCTGGGGGTTGGGGGTGGGGGGCCTCCTGGGCTCCTCTTCAGAAGAAGCTCTGCCACCACAAGTTCTCAGGAAATTCTGACTCAGTTCACAATTCTCATTTCTCTTCTGTGGTTGCTCTGCCTCCTGATGCTGGTCCCAAGAAATTCTAATTGTCCCTTCCTAGGGCTTTTCCTTATATACACATGCAGCACTAGCTACTTCCTGTTTCAGCCAACCCCTTCCTGTCATGGCAGCAAAAGGAGACAGGAGTTCATACCTTCCGTTTCCCCAACAAAGGATTGATCAGTTACCAAGTGCTAAGTACCTGCTACCTTTGCCAACACAAAGGGATCTTCAAATTCAAATTAATTACCATTACAATAGGAAAATGAGAGAAAATAAGAGAGGATTCAAAATATGAAGCAATACATTTCCACTTCAAGAAAACCTATATAATAAATATATGTGCTGAGAGCTTTCTGTCTTCTTTGCTTCCTTGTATGTTTTCTTTTGTTCTATGCTGTGCACTTTTTACTTTGTTCTTTTATCTCTTCCCCCCAGAATGCTACAATTGAGCATGTATACATACCCCTACATATATGCATGTATACACATATATACATAGACATATACACACATGTACCCCTACATACATACTCTTGCTTTGACATGTATGTACTATATACTGATAATCCTGGACATATATAGACATACACACTAACATGCATCTATGTAAGCCTGTACCATACATGTTGATCCTCTGTTTCTCTTCCTTCATAAGTCCAAATCTCCTAATTTTTCCAAGTCCACCAACACATCATTTCCTACAACACAGTAATATTCCCACCTTATACTATCTTGTTGTTTTAAAAAGTCCAAAATAATGTTAATAAATATGGCTGACAGTATAGTTCCTTCCTTCCTTCCTTCCTTCCTTCCTTCCTTCCTTCCTTCCTTCCTCCCTTCCTT
>NW_027187278.1:6650682-6659489 GCF_028583685.1 Petaurus breviceps papuanus | reverse complement strand
TGTGTGTGTGTGTGTGTGTGTGTGTGTGTGTGTGTGTGTGGCAGGGGGGTGGAGGGGAGTGTTAAGTGTCTGAGGCCAGAACCAAACTCGGGTCCTCCTCACTCCAGGGCCAGTGCTTTACTCACTGCATCACCTAGCTGCCCCTATTTTTCTTTTTTTTCATTAAATCTATTAGCCTTAACTTTGTCCAACATCATGATTACCACCCTTTGTTTCTTTTCCCCTAACAAATTCTACTCCCAATCTTTATTTTTGGCATGTATTTCTTATTTCCTATCCCTTTTGACTCCTCTACTTTACTTCTATCTACTACCTTGCCCTCCTATTACTTAACCCCCCTCCAAGGATCCTTCTATTATTCTCTCATTTCCATTAATGTAAACACCCTTTTATACACCCTTTAACCTCTTCTCCTATATTTTCCTTTAACTTATTCCCTTACCCTCTTCTCTAAAGATTTCTACCTCATCATTTCTTCCCTTCCCATTCCCTTGACATTTTATTTCCTTCTGAATTTAAAAGACTTTTATAGTCTTCTAAATATATATGTTTTGTGACCTCTTGAACCCATTACCAATGAAAGTAGGTTTCCAGAACTGCTAGACTTCCTCCCCATCTAATTCCTCTGTGTTGGTTCTTCCTCTTACACTTCATTTGTATAAAATAGTTACTCTTTTTAAGCCGTTGTTAAACAATTTTGCTTTTTAAAATCCTATCATACTGAGGCCTCCAATCTTTCTTATGAAATGCCCAATTATTACTACCAGTCCTAGACATACATTTTCATTTTACATACATGAAAGGTAAACAATCTGTTTTTATTGAGTCCCTTGTAATTAGCCTTTGTTATATGTCTTATATTTCTCTTGGCACTTGTATTTCAAATCTTTCATTAATTTCATCCCCCCTCCCCCCCCAAAATCCTGAAAATCTGATGATTCATTAAATGTCTATTTTTTTCAATGAGTCTTCTATTTAGCTTTGCTGTGTATGATATTTTCTTCTTCTTGCCCAGTTTTGATTTTTCAAGGAGTCAGTTTCTTCCCTAAGGTTCTGGATGTCCTTTACTAATTGGTTGACTTGATTTTCATAGTCTTCTTTTTTTTCTTGGCTTGTTATTTATTTTTAATTTTTTTTCCTTGGGAGTGGCTAGGTGGTACAGTGAATAGAGCACTGGCCCTGGAGTCAGGAGGACCTGAGTTCAAATCTGGCCTCAGACACTTAACATAAAACCAGCCTGTGACCTTGGGCAAGTCACTTAACTCCAATTGTCCTACCTTCCCCTCTCCAAAAAAAAAAAAAAAAAATTCTCAATCTGTATCATTTGATTTTTAAACACTTTTTAAAGTTCTTCTATGAATTATTTTTGGGCAGGTGACTATTTGACATTACTCTTTGGAATAGGAGAGGATTGCTTTGTTTCACTATCTTCCTCTGAAGATGAACTGTGGTCTTATCGATTCTCATAGTAATTATCTATGGTTGGATACTCTCTCCTTTGCCTGTTTTTTTTTCTTTCATTTGCAATAGCCTAGTTTTTGTAATTACCTCTACTCCTGGCATATGAGTGATAGTACCTCTGTCCTCAGATACTTCTTCAGATTTCCCCTCTGAACTAGAACTGAAACCAAGACCTCCAGGACCCTGTAGGTACCCACAGCCTGCAGAGTCCCTGCTCTTCTGCTTATGCACTCACAGGGCATGTGCTTATTCTTCCCCCCCCCCCCCCCCCGGCATAAGCACAGCTGAGTCTGGCTTTACTTATCAGCCGAGGTTCCCTGTATTTTTCATGGCTCAGACACCTCCCCTCAGTGTCCCTCTGGTAAAAGTTCCTGAGGCTTGGGCTGGGGGTGTGGCAGCATCCCAATCCAGCTAACCCCAAAGCTTGCCACTTATTATTGAAGAGGACTTAGCCTAGAGTTGTTTACTCTTCCAGGGACCAAACCTCATCATGGGATTACTCCTCAGATATTCTCTGATTGTCCCAGGAGTACCACTGTTCTACCCCACTCTTATGTATTTTTATCACTCTATATTCTCCCTAGGAAACTATTTTATCTCATTTGTGGGAGAAATTTGGAGATCTTGAAATTTTCTGATCTTCTCATAGTGAGCATTTAATGAATGCACATTGTGATTATGATTATGGTTTTTGTTGTTGTTAATGGTGATGATGATGATGATGATACTTTGGGAAACAACCCATATCATGGTTTGGCAATAGTCACATCAGTCTAGTTTTTAACCATCAAATAGCTAACTTCAGGATCCATGGATCCATGGAAGTTTCTCTACAAAACTGTTCCTCACTGCTTGCCACCATTTCTCTTTGAAAAAAGTATGCATTGAATACATATTTTGAATGAGTGACTACAGGATTGAATATGTTTGTGTCCATGCAATTGTTCTTACAATTAATATGAGAATATAGCTATTGCATTCTAAGAATTGATAAAAAGGACAGATAATTCATTTGACAGGAAGCTACCACCAATGATGGTGATATTTCTAAGTCAATGCAATTAGCATTGATTAGGTTCTCGTTATGTGCTATGAACTGTTATATTCATGGGAATATAGAGAAAGGTGATTTCTGTATCCTTTCTATGTATAGGGTTATGCTGATAAGTCTGACTCATTAAATCTTTTTGTTAGCTTTTATAAGAGGCATTGTCGAAAAGATGCTCTTTAAGAAGTGGGGGGTGGTCTAGAGCCTGGGTACACTCCGCACCTGGCCGTGGAGCCCACCACAGTCCCAGGAGACCAGTTACAGCAGGAGAGCCTCAGGGAAAGCATCTCATCCGAGGTGGACCCAGGCAGCTGTTTCACAGATCTCCTTGGGCACTTGAAGCTAAGGATAACCTCCTGATCAAGACTGGAACAAGGACCGTGAAAGGGTGACCTAAGAAGAAAGGGTGAACTCCAGGCAACAGGTCTACACTGACCATGTCCCAAGTGATGTCCAGCCAGATGCTGAGAGCAGGCCATGCTGTATGTATAGGCCCTCAAGAGGAGGCCAGGAATAGATTTCTTCCTGCCCCGAGCACCAACCTGGCCCCCCAGTGTCCATACTATACCACAGAAGGCTGGGGGACCCAGGTCCTGATGTCCCCCATGCCTGGCAAGGGACAACCACTCCCCAGCAAGAATAGTTATGCCCTGAGGGACAACCCCTGGGGCAGGACAAGCAGTACCAACAGTAACCAAGTTGAATCGCCTCCCCCAGCCCAGAGTGCAGCAGGACACAGGGTGGACTGATGAACTGGCTTCCTCCATTGGTTTCTCCCTGGAGAGCCTCAACCAGATGATCCTTGAACTTGACCCTAACTTTGAACTTCTGCCTTCAGGGGCAGAAAGACTCAGAGCAAACCCAGCCCCAACCCCCAATGTCACAGTATCAAGGAGCAAAAAAGAAGACCCTGAAGTGTTAGAGATCAAGTATATTGAGGTGACATCTGCCAACTCGAGGAGCCAGGAACCCCCTCAGTGCTGTGCCAGTCCCTCAGTCATCCCTTCCTGTGGATCACCTCTAAATGGTGGTATCCTCCTCTGCAGAGACACCCCCCATGAAAACAGTGCCAGCAGAGAGAGCCTCATTTTCTCTGGGAGCTAGCATAGGGGACATCACCACCTGCATCAGCAGCCTCCATCTCCAGTGGGAGAGCAGTCATCTCACCACTTGCCCTCCCCCGGTATCTCCATTCCCCATCCCAAGAACAAGAACCCTGGTCCTCAGAGGGACAGCTTTCTCCTGGAAGCTTCTCCAGGCTCAGGAGCTGTGCCAAGGCCTTCACTGGGGAGCTAGGCACTGCAGAGAGGCAGTGGGGCTTCTCTGTTGTCCAGCAGCCCAGGCTCCGACACCAGCTATGCCTTTGGCAGCAGCCAGTCTCTGCTCTCCACCACCACCTCCAGCCACCAGCCTGCCTACAAGTCCCCAGAATACCCCAGAGGCTCTTCCTCCAGTATCCACAACCCTGGCACCTTGTCTCCCAGTGGGAGACCCAGTTACTTCCACCTCCAGAGCCCTGATTCAGGACTAACACCACCAGTCTCCACTGTGGGTCAGCCTGTTGGCTCACACTCACCTCCACTGCAGAAGGAGCATGCCAGCAGCTGCCCACCATCAATTGCTAATTCCATGGTGGACATCCCCATTGTGCTGATCAATGGCTGTCCAGAACCAGGCCTTGCTTATCCACAGCCTCCTCGCCGACATCATAGCTTTGTCCGGCCCATGGTTGATGCTCCCAGCAGTCCCTATGTAGCCCTCAGAAGCCACAGCAAGACCCCCTCAGACACTTCCCTTATCTCCTCCTCAGAGAGTCCCAGCAGAGAAACTCCACCACCAACCATGAAGTTTGTAATGGACAAATCCAAGTATTGGTTTAAACCAAGCATAACTCGGGATCAAGCAATCGAGCTGCTAAGGATGGAGGAGCCAGGTGCTTTTGTGATCAGGGACAGCACTTCATATCGAGGGTCCTTTGGCCTCGCCATGAAAGTTCAGGAATCTCCAACATCCCTTCAGAGTGGATCAGGAGCAGACAGCAGCAACCTTGACCTCATCCAACACTTCCTCATTGAATCATCAGCCAAAGGGGTGCACCTTAAAGGGGCTGGGGAGGAGCCCTACTTTGGCAGCTTGTCGGCCTTTGTATACCAGCATTCCATCATGCCCTTAGCCTTGCCCTGTAAGCTAATCATCCCCAGGAAAGAATTGGGAGGCGGAGATGGGGCCTCAGATTCCCCAACAGACAGCAAAGCCTCTCGATTAAAGAAATCAGCCAGCTGCCAACCCCTGTACCTGACCTCTGTGAGTGTGGAGACACTGACGGGGGCCATGGTTGTGCAGAAGGCTGTTTCCACCACCTTTGAGAGAGACACCCTCCACACACCTACTGTGGTCCATGTTAAAGTCACAGAGCAGGGCATCACCCTCACCGATGTGCAAAGAAAAGTGTTTTTCCGGCGCCATTACCCACTAGCCACCCTTCGTTTCTGTGGCATGGACCCAGAGCATAGGAAGTTGCAGTAATATTGCAAATCTTCCCAGATTTTTGGCTTTATTGCCAAAAGTTTGACAGAGCCTGCAGAAAACGTGTGCCATCTCTTTGCTTAATATGACACTGTCCAGCCAGTCTCTCTGGTCATCGATCTCATGGGCACCCTGCTTCTGGATACAGAGAGGATGTAGGTGTAACAGGAGGTGTAGAGGGCCGCTGGCCAGGGGATGTACCCCCATTTCTCCCCGAACCTCAGGGTGGCAGTCCCTTACCTATCTCTGCATGATAGAGGAGAGAGGCCAAGGCCCCACCTGACTAGCCCCAGGAGGGTCCAGGTTACCATCTCCATGGAAGACTGGAAAGAGAATAATAAAACTAAGTCTGGAGCTAAACCTTCCAGACATTGACAGAACTGTCCTGGTCAGGGGTTTAGCTCTTCAGTAGAGCAGAGTGCAACTCAAGTAATATGTGCTTAGCCCCTGCAACAATGGGATGGGAAGGGTTCTGTCTCTACTTCAGTCTAGCTCCAACACAGGGTCACGGAATCTCTCGAAGTGAGTTCACCTAGCCAATGCTATACTTGAAAGCAGTTCAGGTCAGCTCTCCTCCCCAAGCCCTTCACACACAGGATCACCACCAGCCTCAGCTTCTAGAAAAACTGAAACCTGGGATCAGAACATCTTATCTGGGGATTCTTAACCTAGGATCAATGAACTTGGTTTTTAATAAAAAAAAAAAAAGAGGCATTGTCTCTGAAATTGTGACTTTAAAAAAAATCAGGTTTCTACCTTGATTTTATGATGAATCTTGTAAAACATCCATTATATTCACTAAACATGTTTAAGTGGAGATGTTTGCTTAAATATGTCATCTGCTGTTGAGAGAAATTTTAGTTTCTTAATTTATCTGCAACATAGTCAAATTATGCAAATATTGAGAAAACAATTGATACTGTTTGCAAACTTTTGAAAAGATATGAAAATGAAATTCATTAGTGTGCTAACTACCTAGAGACCTATTCTCCAAATGTCATTCAGTAAGAAATTTTCCAGGAAATATTTGAATAAAAATAAAACTTTGCACAGGAAATTCTCTTTCTACAATATTGTCCAATCTCAAAGTGAAAAGACAAAGTAAGTTCTGGTTAGAAACTGGAGAAATATAAGAAATTTGAAACTCATGCTAGTTTAGAGAAGTCTGAAACTGTAATTGGATTTGAACTGGTTGATGAATGAAAGATATTTAAACAGAATGTTTTTGTGCTTGTCTTTTTCTTCCAAAAAATTTACAAGTAGGTAATATTTATTATTTCAGGGAAAATAAGTCAGAAATTGTAGATGAATCTCCTAGCAATTCTATTTTTATAAATAGTTAAAATATTAAAAATGCAAATATACATCATATAAAAGACCTATGAGTGTTCATAAAGTCTGAATGTTAGAGATAGGATATTTTAATTTTCTTTGAAATTATTGACCTAACTCCCTGCTTTTCTGAACACAGAATGATACTGGCCTATGCTTATGAATATAAAGAAATTGGATTTCAAACTGTATACAAATGCCTCTGTAGACTTGGTTCCTTATGCATTCCAAGATCTAGTTCAAAACTGTCTTCGTTGTTCTAAAAATCCTCTGTGGATTTTCTGCAGTCTGCTTCACAGATGTCTGGTCTCCTCTCTTCTTTGATCCCTCTACTTAAGGTAATACTGAACTCATCCTTTGTCTCTTCAAATAATGTGGCTATCTTATGGGCAACTTTTTACATCTTGAGTAGTGTTTCTGTATCTCTGCCTTGGATGCTTTCCATTTCTGTTCAGACTGAAGCTACTTTTAAAAAAAATGAAAAATTTGTTCATTTCCTTTTGCTTTTTATATTCTTCCTCTATTGCAGGTGGGAAGATTTTTATGTTTTGCCTTAAAATTATATAACTAACCTCTTGAAAAAAATAAAACATATTAAAAGATATTTGGGTTCTATTATGCTGGGTAGGCAAGAAAAGATATATACTCAAGGTATGATTAGATATGTGTAGGCAATGTATTTCCATGTATATGTGAATGTGTATGTATATGAACATGTGTGTATGTGCATATGCCAGATGCATATGTTTATGTATGTCTCTATGTGGCTATAGTGTATGAATAAATACATATACATACATATAATACACAAATGCACATCTATATGCACACATGCAGCATATGCTCAAAGGTCTTAGTAAGATTTTAATCTTTTAATAGCTTAGAATTTTGCTATGACTTTGGAAACCTACATACATTATAGAAATATTTTGGGGGACAAGTCAGTAACCCAGTTATCAGGCCAAATATGGTAATTAAAATATAAGGATTGTCTGTTTTTGATATTGAATAGAACTGAGAGCAACTTCAGATGCAAATAGAAAGGAAAGAGATCACAGAAAATATAATTTATTTCATTAACTGTTCTTATTGATATTATAGTTTTCCAAAGCTTTTTGAAAGATAATAGCTATGAGGCACCACTAAATCTGAGAACTTGATATCTTCAAGGAATGACTGTTGAAATTCATAAGCTATTTTGTATTTATTGTTGCTTACAGCATATGTGCTTACTATACGTGGAAATATATGTATGTATACATGTATACACACTATACATGCACACAAATGCATGTGAATACATATCTACATATATGTATGTATGTGCTTCTTGTGGTTGATCAATTACTCAGTCATGGCTTATTCTGCATGACCTATGGACCATGTAGTTCATTAGGGTTTTTGTCAAAGGTACTCTATTAGTTTTCCATTTTCTTCTCCAGTGTATTAAGGCAAACAGAGATAAAGTGCCTTACACAGGGTCTGAGATCACATTGATCACTGATCCTTCTAGCTGCTTCCTTTATATATGCAAGCAGTATTTTATGATCTGAATCAGGGGTATTCATGTACAAGTATATGCATGTGGATATGCATATGTTTACATAACTTTATATGTGTGTGGGTGTGAACCTAGTAGTCCTAACTAAACTACATCTTTTATATAACTAAGATTTGTAATAGTCTCTGTTGTTATTGTTGAAGTGTTTTTCAGTTGTGGCTGACCCTTTGTGATCCCATTTTCTTGGCAAAGACATTAGAATTATTTGCCATTTCCTTCTCCAACTTATTTTACAGATAAGGAACTGAGGCAAACAGTGTAAAGTGATTTGCCCAGGGTCAAACAGCTAGTAAGGATCTGAGTCCAGATTTGAACTCAGGAAGATGTCTTCTTGATTCCAAGTCCAGTGTTCTATCCGCTATGCCATGTAACTGTCCAATAGTCTCTAGGACATTCTATTTATCAGGCTTTCTTCTCTTTCACTTCTGTTCTCAAATCTTCCACAATTAAAAAAGAGCTTCCTTGGAAGTTCATGAGTCTATAGACAGCAGCTATTAGTTTTCCAGGGAAAAAATAAGGAACAGATGGTTGCATCTCAGGAGAATCCCTGTATTGAATAAATAAATATCCACCTCTGAAAACCAGGTACTGCTGTGTCACAACAGGTTAATCAAAATTTTTTATATCTTTTTCTGCCTGGAAGTGGATTTCATGTTGAGCATGGGGCAAGGGTTATAAAATTGTGATAGTTGTGGCATGTGTGTGTGTGTATATGTGTGTGAGAAAGAAAACAAGAGCGAGAGTGAGAGCGAGAGCGAGAGCCAGAGAGCGAGAGAGAGCGAGAGAGAGCGAGAGAGCGAGAGAGCGAGGCCGAGGCCGAGAGGGGGGGGAGGGGAGAGAGAGAGAGAGAGAGAGAGTGAGAGAGAGTGAGAGAGAGAG
>NW_027187278.1:6572828-6650582 GCF_028583685.1 Petaurus breviceps papuanus | reverse complement strand
GAGAGAGAGAGAGAGAGAGAGAGAGAGAGAGCCTTTTTTCCACTGCAGAAAAAGTGGGGAGAAAAGAAATGTTACAAATCCCATTTGGCTGGTCAAGGTTTTTCTTTTCAAAGGTAATTTGTTCTTTCTGGCCTAACAGCAATATGACTTTTATAATATCCACTTTATTTTTGACTCAGCAGACTTGTTTTATAGGCTATTCCACATAAATACTACCTGTAAGCGGAGGGATTGGTGGGGCACTTCTTGGTTTCTAGTTTGAAACAATTGCCTTACTTCTTGAATGTTCATTTGGATTCTTTCTTTATCACCCATATTACACTGACTGAGAACACACTAATAGCAATGTCTTCTCCTTTAAAATTTTATGTTCTCCTAATCACATCTTAAACATTTTCAATATGCCAAATTTCTTTTCTTATACTAGTGTTTATATAATACCTCAGCTTTCTAAATTGACTTGCCCTTCTCTGCTTCTTCTTTAGTGTTATATCTATAAATAATTTAAAGATATCAAAGTATAAAATTCCACCTAAGTATTGTTAGAAAACAGTAGAATCTCATTATGAATTGTTTAAATTTATAATCTGTTATTATAACAATACATCCTTGACTTTCCCTGTTCTTTTCTGAACTGTCTAGACAGCTTTAGAGAAGATTCATTATTACTCCAAGGTCCTTTTTAAAGTTTTCCTATTTTCCTCCAGTTCAATTCATTTCATACTTTTAGAGTTTTCAAGCATTTCATTTCCTAGTAAAGCTTTATTCTCTCCATATATTTTTACATGCAATTTAATTTTATTTGTCAGGGGACAAAGATAGTGAGACTGATCCTGTAAGCTTGATTGTTGTTTATTCAATAGACATCATTGCTTTGCCTAAGTGGTGGTTCTCCTTGATGACTTGTTACATACATATTTCAAATATTGATGGTTTATATAAATATTCAGCTGCCTATGTCCTATTTTGTATAGTACACCTTGTCCTATTGAGGTACAACTGGATTGCACTACAAATTTACTTTGAAATGTTGAAAGATATATGATTTTATACTTGTGAGTACTCTAATTCCTGATAATTGTAATTCAAATGATATTTATCAACTGAAAAATATTGTGATGTTTCTGGATATGGGTGTGTATACACATATGTATATACAATGTATATATATATATATGTGTGTGTGTGTGTGTGTGTGTGTGTGTGTGTGTGTGTATGTATATGTATATACTTACTTTGAGCTAACCCAATCCCTGTACAAATAAGAATTTCAATAAGGGGAACTTTGTAATGTTCCAGAGCTCTATGCAAGTAACACATTTTCAACTGTGACTAGGAAAATACAGAGAATCTTGACACCAATAAGGGATCTTTCCTTCCTTCCTTCCTTCCTTCCTTCCTTCCTTCCTTCCTTCCTTCCTTCCTTCCTTCCTTCCTTCCTTCCTTCCTTCCTTCCTTCCTTCCTTCCTTTCTTCCTTCCTTCCTTCCTTCCTTTCTTCCTTCCTTCCTTCCTTCTTTCCTTCCATTGTTTTTTTTTCTTTCTACACTGTGTATATTTCTACAACAAGTGGACACTTCAAGATTTCAATGCTCCCCCATTTGTTGTCAAAACTTAGCTGAATATAGATCATATGCCATATTTATCTAATGTTGGAGATCTATGGTGGGCACAGGTTGAAAACATAAAAGGATGCATTTCTTCCTGTTGAATCAAATTATTTATTAAGTTAAAAATAGACACAATAGTATTTTATCTTCTCTATACATCTTAGATTTTTAGGTGGTATAGTGGATAGGATGATTGGCCTAGAGTCAGGAAGATATGAGTTCAAATTTGACCTAAGACCCTTAGCTTTGTGATCCTGGCAAGTTACTACTTTCTGATTATCTTAGTTTTCTCTAATATAGAGATGATCATATCACCTCTCTCTTTGAAAAATGATAATATTTCCAAAGCATTTAGTACAATGCCTAGCCCATAGTAAGATCTATAGCTATTTGTTAATTCACATCAGTTTCCTCAACTGTTAAGATTAACTACTTGCTTAGGATCACACAATTAGTAAGTGTCTGAGGTTAGGTCTTCCTGATTCTTGTGTTCTGTTCACTGACCTCCAGTTAATTATGTTGAAATATTCTCATAAATTATTTATAGTTCTTTTCCCTACTTGATGTTCTTTAAGAGAAATTTGCACATAATCTTCGATTTTCTTTATTGCGGCCGATTAGCATGTTCATAGTGAGCAAGACAAAAAGATAAAGTTTTCCATAAAATATTTCTTGTTGTCTTTGAGCAAAAGATGAAGCGAGTCCCTTACTTGACTCCCTGAAGAAAGCCAAGCTGTTCTCCTATTGAGTTGTAATTTCTTCATCTCTACTCATTTCACTTATGCAGAGAACTCACAGTAGGTGTTCAGTTAATATTTGTTAAAAAAAAGTGAATGTAGGGAAAACAAATTGTAGTAGAAAAAGATGAAGTGAAGTTATGCTCAAAACTATTCTATTTACTTTTTTCCCCTGAAACCAGAAAGGCATTTTATATACATTTTTACATGTGGCAACAGGAGGCTTTTGGAGCCCCTTTGAATATTTGGCACATTATTAAGAATGTAAAACTTTGTCCAGGCTCTGGTATGCTAATGCTGGATATTAACATAAATGAAATCATATTGCTCATATTATATTCACATGCAATCTGTACCCATGCATATTTAATTTATACCCTAAGATATTATGCCCCAGATAACTGACATGATTTAAAATATACAACTGATTAAAGTTTTAAATAATTACACAGTTTAAAAACAGCTGAGATACAACAGCAGTTGCTCTATTCCTGTGAGTAAGCTAGGATGAAAACATGCATTGTTTCAGCATGTACTACTTTGCTCATCTGACAACCAGTAATCAATAATTCCACATACAAGATGAATTGCCACCATGCTAGACCACTGTTTTCCTTTCCCCTTCAGGGTTTGATAAAGATAAGTTAAGAATGATTCTAAATTCGGCAAGGTACCTACATTCACATAAGGTGTGTCAAGGGAATCCATGAGTCAAGACTGATGTCACACTACCAAATGTAAGAGCAAATGAGAAAAGATGTCTTGATTGAATTCATTTTCAATGAATAGAAAAAACCATGACACTCTATAGCCAAATCTTTCTAGTAATGATCTGTTCAGCTCTGTCTCTCATCTATATAGATCAAGTGCTCAAAATGAGGTGACCTAGGCCAGAGAATTGAAGAATAAGGTTGAAAAATAAGACTTTTCTTCAAATAATAATTCATTCACCACACATATTAAATGCTCACTAAATGCCAGGAATTATCCTAGGTGCTCAGGACACAAGTTCAAATAAGAAAATACTCTTCAAATAGAGTGAGATTACAAAAATTCAGATTTTTCCTATAAGTAGATGACTTATGTACCATTTCTTTACAGAGGGAGGAGTTTCAGTATCTATTTCATTTTTTCAAGACATTATAAGATATCTAAAAGTAAGAATGATTTCCTTGTTACTATTGTTGCTTTGTCTTTATATCTCTCATGCCTATAATGGTACCTTGTACACAATAAGGGCTTGCTTGCTAAGTGATCATTCATTAGAAATGAAACATCATTTCAGTCTTTTGTAGATAGTCAATATTAGAAATTTACATTGTCTTTCATTATTCAACTATAGATACATGAGTAAAACAACCAAGGATTTTACTTTTTTTTCTATTTCCATTTCTGTTTCCCCTTTCAATTAACAACAAAGTAAATAAAAATCCCTAATTTGGATGCTATCCCTGTAATTCCATGCATTTTGATTTCCTGGGTTTCTTATTTTTCATTTCTACCTATTATCAATATGTTGTAGAAAGGAAAATAAATTAGCTAATTGCTCATGATTTCAGTTCTGCAGTCTAATTAAATGTCTGCTTTTTTAAGTTTGACTCTTAGATATACTGAAATATATGAAATGGAATTCTATTTCCATTTTGGTCATTTTACTTTTCCTTGAGAAGATAGCATATATTCATTCAATGAAATTCAATTACTATTTTAATAGTCCAAGTGAGATGTTCATTAGTGACAGACTGAGCTAAGGTACACACAATTAGAATATAAAGGAGAGAATGGAGGCCAGATATTTGGCTAAGGTTTATTTGACTGATTGAATATAGAGGCTAAATGAGACAGAGATATTAAATATGGGTCTGAGGTTTTGAACCTGGGTCAAGCAGAAGGGAGATGATGCTCATGCCATTTATAGAAATAAAAAGGTTGTGTGTTGCCATGTGAGTTACATGTATCCACATGTGTCTATCTAAATATGGCACATAATGAAGGGTGAACAAATATGTCTCTGGTCTCTGGAGTCTTCTCCAGCCATGTTTCTCTAAGGAAGACTTCGATTCTTGACAGAAGGATAGGGGATTTAGGCCAAGAGTTTGGCCAATCTGTTCTCCTCAGAGATCAGGTGCCAGGCTACAATTAAATCTATCATTCTAAACAATATTAGCTTAGGCTAAATTATTTTTAAGTCTAAGCCACTCCTCAATATCTATTGTTTCATGGAGAAGGAGTATACCAAGATTCTGTTCAAAAGCTCATGTCTTTTCCCCTCCAAAGGTCAATTCCACAAAATAATCATTAATAAAACAGTCTTTTTTATTCAAGGTGATAGCAAACAGAAATCATCATTTATATAAATTAAGAAATTCTAAATAATGGAGGGTGAATGAGTTCTCCTTCTGGAAGTGAGATAGCTCAACTAAGAGAGAATTCCAGACCACACTCCAGGAGAAATTCTCTGAAAGTTTCTAGTGGAGTAAAATAGAGAGGTACATGATCTAGCTGTCAGTTACTTTCCATGTCAGCTTTTTTCTTGAAGTCTGTCTCCCTAAAGGGAACTCTCATGGAAGGAAATCTAGAACCCTTTGTTTCCTTTCTCAAACCTGAAAGCCAGAGACCCCGGGATTTCTCCTTTCCCATATTCCTCCATAATTACACCCTTTGAACTTGCAAGGAGTATTCAGTATTCAATATTTCCAATCAATGCAGAAGTTTTATATAGTTGACTCTGAAACCTGGTTACATGGGGAACATAAAAAGAGAAAAAAAATTAGCTGGAAACATGGTGACTTAGGATTCAGGGAGGGAAATCATTAGGTAGGACTTCCAAATGAAGAACGACATGAGATAATTTGAAATGTGGATTTGAGAGTTGTTTATATGAAAAGTTGTAGTTGAAACAATTAGTGGAAGAGGTACCACAAAAGTAAAAAAAAAAGAATGGAGAGAGAGAGAGAGAGAGAGAGAGAGAGAGAGAGAGAGAGAGAGAGGAAAGAGAGGAGAGAGGTGAAGGAAAAAAGGAAGAGAAGTCATTAAATGGAGGCAGAAGATCAATCAGAGATAGGAAGAGAATCGTGAAAATAGAGTGTCATAGAATATAAAGGAGGAAAGCCTGAAGAAACATATATTGTCAACACATAACCTGATTCAATAAAGTTAAGGAAGGAACAGGTAAAAACCACTGGCTTTGGCAGTTGAGAAGTTAGCAATTTTTGAGAAAACAACTTCAATTAAATTTTGTGGGCAGATATTAGATTTTAAGGAGTTGAGGAATGAGTTGATGGTGTTGAATTGGTATCATCAATTGTAAATTACTCTGTCCTGAGGTATGGCCATGATAGGCAGCAACGATATGGAACATAGACTGTAATGGAATTGAGAAAAAAACTGTTTTTGCTGGGGCAAGATATGAAATGATTTGGAAGCATGTGGAAAAGAGCTAATAGACCAGAAGAGAAAACTCAAATAGAAGAGACAGAAGAATGATTTGGAGAAAATTTCCAAAATAAATAAGGATTGAGGATAGAGGGAAAGGGGTTTGCCTTGGTGTGAAGTTTTGGCTACTTCTTCCTCTGGGACAAGAAGGAAGGATGGATTGGTGAAACCAGAGATGATTTTAATATGATCAAGGAGATTTGAAGGAAATCATTCTGGAGGGCCTCAATCTTAGTAAACTGGCATGTCACATACATAAAAGAATGCAGAAATGAGTGGAGATGGAGACTTAATGGAAATGTTTTCAAAAAGCAGCTGTGGCAAATGAGACATAAAGTCCATAAGAAAGATTAGAGTTGCTCCATAGTGAGGGCTCAGTGATGGTATGTAATACGACTCTTCAAGGAATACAACGAGCAGTAACAGGCAAATATACATGCATGCTCACACACACATATACACAGAGGAAAGATTGTGGTATGGTAAATGGACATTTGTATCAATTTTGTATTTCCTCTGATATTTTCTGCTTGCATTACATTGGAAAGTAACACGTATGTATCTTATTCACTTTCCCTCTTTTCATGACTATGCTTTCTCCACTCATATTTTTCCCTCAATTTTACCTCCTGTCTAAAGTCTACCCTTCCACTTTAGCTGGACAAAGTATGGAATAGAAAACTATTTTATTTTAATATGCTTTCTTTATATTATTTATTCATTTAAATATTTTTTATTTTCAAATTATTTTTAAAAGTATTACATTTTCTTAATTTGATATAACATGAGTTTATTTCCTTTCAAAATACTAACAAAAACCACCACTAATACTACTACAAAAATTGCTTGATTTTTCTCCCCTGAATCATTTTTGAAATTAAATTGAAGTTAAAATTTGAAATTAAATTAAAGTTAAAAATCTCCCATGATTTTTAATATGAAGGAGGACTGAGGAATAAACAACAAATAAACAAAAACCTCGTGCTTGTTTTCCAGCTTAACTTTTCCCTTTTTCTCACAATGGAATTAAGATATATTAAAAAGTTCCAGGTAACTACCTCAGTCATTGGGAGAATTTTTACATCTGGACCCTTGTCTTCCACTATAATGGAATTGTGTGGATCTTAGTTACATGCATCCAGGAATTAAGACACAAGGATCTTTGTACAAAGGAGAAAAATAAGATCACAGAAGATACAGATAGGAGACAAAATTCTGAATCTGGCTTTTTCCTTTTCAGTTATCAGCCCCTGAAGTTTTTTTTAAATTTTGAATCTTTTTAATAAAATTTCCTCATTCATTTTTACTGCTGCAGCTCCTGTTTAGGGGCCTATTCAGTATTTTTTTCAGTGTCACTTTAAAATCCTCAGACAAAAATGTATCCAGAAGAAATAAAACAAAAAAATATATACCTGAGACATGGCATAGGGCCTTGAAGAATATAAAACACCAGATGTAAACAACATGGCTCTGTCTTCAGTGATGACTTTTGTGGTGCTGATGTTTATGACTATCATTTGTAATCTTTGCAATATCCTTCCTTGGCCAACTCTGCCTACATATGAAGTTATTCTGAAGTAAAGTCTAGATTTATTTGAAGTCTGGTTCAGCATGAAGCTATTTCTACATGAAATGACTGAATTGAACCTGAAGTCATTATAATCATACCAGCAATATCCATTTGTATAGTCCATTCCTGTTTGAAAGAGAAAATTATCCTCAAATAAACATGGATATAGCTAACAGCTATATTGTTTACTAACACCCATCTCTATTGCACATTCTGGATCAGAAATCTAGTTATAGTTTCATAAAACAACAACAACAACAACATTTGTAGATAAATCAGTTGAAAGGCATTT
Source organism: Petaurus breviceps papuanus (assembly GCF_028583685.1). NCBI lineage: Eukaryota > Metazoa > Chordata > Mammalia > Diprotodontia > Petauridae > Petaurus > Petaurus breviceps. The sequence continues at coordinate 6,642,940 of NW_027187278.1, read as the reverse complement.
AAAAACTTATAGGTTTGGGCACTGTGCTAAGTGTCAGGTATATTAATACAAAAATAAAGATAGTACCTACCCTCGGAACGCTTACATACTAGTAGTAGGAAACACCTCACATAATGTAGTGGTGGTCAGGAAACGGACTTTGGTCTGTTACAGAGAAATAGTGAAGCCAATTGAAATAATTCCAACAGGAATTATGGAACAGTCAATTTCATCATGGTGAGAATGTTGAGGTAGTTACTAATGTGGAACATTTGGGGAACATGGAGACAAGATTCTGAAACTAAAAAAGCTAAAATATTCAGGGCATTTTGTCTGGGTCTAGTGGAAAACCTTCTGAGAAGATAGCTAGAGAGTAAGGAAATACCATATTGATGGATGCCATTGCAATATAGAGCAGAGAGTTGTTTTTGACTTAACTTATAGCAACGATTTTGGACAGAAAGTACTACCTCTTTCACTTTTTAAATTTTATTTATTTACTTGTAGTTTACAACATTGAGTTCCACAATCCCTTTAGTTCCAAATTTTATCACCTTTTTTAAATGAATGAATAAATATCACATAAAGTTAGGTGCTGGTGTTTCATAGTAAAAAAAAGAGAGTGAATAATTCTTTTTCTGAGTTTATTTACTCTACAATTCAATGGGCTATCACTGCATAACAATTTAACAAAGTAACTTTGCCTAGTCAGCCTAATTAAAAAAAAAAGATAATTGTCATCTAATTACATTAATCGCCTCCCATTCAGGAACCAGATGACCCAGTATAATAGTTACTATAAGAAGCCCTTCTCTCCCCACAATGTTCATGCCAATGTTCCCTTCCTAGTTGAGTACTGAGTTTTCCCTACTCAACCCTTGTATCCTAATCCCTAAAGGAGAGAGTTCTCATTTCACTGTGACCCTAGGTATCTACCCATTTCCCAAGTGCTAGGTGCATGGGATTGCTCATACTATTAGGATGAGAAGGGAGTATACAATCCTTCTAGTAAGATGAATTTATGCCATTAGATTCCTTAGGTTTCACCATTAGCCTTACCACTGCTTCCCACCCAACCTATTAACATACACAATAGATTATTGTACTGTATAATCTTCATATGAGTGTATATCACTGCTATTTTTGTATATGTATTTATATGTAAATTTCCCATAACTATAAAAATAATACCCTTTTATGCTTGTATAACTATATTTTCTATTTTTAAAATCTTTATACAAAGTATATCTCATTCTAAGAATAAAGTAAAATATTACATAATTTAGAAAAAAGGAGTTAGCTATTATTTTGGTGCTCCCTTTGTAATAAACACAGGATTAGTGTATTAATAATGTTATTACTGATTTCTAGTTGCATGCTATTGGGCAAGTAACTTAATCTTTTGAAGTCATTTTTCCTTTCTCTTTAAAATGAATTATAATGATTCTTTTCCTGCCTACCTCAGGGGTTTCTGTGAGGATTATCATGCATTTATGTGTATAAAAACACTGTGAAGTGAGGTTCACCACTTTGTTGTTCAGTAATTTCACTTGTGTCTGACTCTTTGTGATTACATTTGGGGTTTTCTTGGCAAAGATACTGGAGTGGTTTGCCATTTCCCTCTCCAGCTTATTTTACAGATGGAGAAACTGAGGCAAACAGGGTTAAATGACTTGCCCAGGGTCACACAGCTAGTAAGTGTCTGAGGCCAGATTTCGAGTCAGGCCTCCCTGACTCCAGGTCTGACACTCTCCAATGTACCATCTAGCTTCTGAAGTGTCCACTATGAGATCTTTTCAAACATTATTATCAATATCTCAGTGTTTCAAAAGGAAAAAAAGAATTGAATGTTATACCATCAATATGTCTGTTAGCTTGAATATGGATATAATTAAAAGTTGGCAAGTGTATCCCCAATACAATTATGTGATTTTTACCTTTGCTGGTTAAATTTGTTGAGTAAGAAAAAAACTCAGAGGTCACTTCAGATAGCTTCTTATCTAAATCTTTAACCCATCTACAAAATTTCAAACAAGTGACCATTTATGTTTTATTGACCTTCCGTGATGGGGTACTTGCTATCCCTTGACAGAGCTGTAGACCCTTGAATAAGTTTTATCTTTAGGAAGCTTTTCTCTGTGTATTGAGCTGAAACCTGTCTCCCTTTACTCTAAAAGTGAATTAATAAGGTGTGACTCTAAGGTAATTCTTTTCATGTGCCACTCATGGAAGCTGAGGACAAATTATACTGGGGCATGTTTTATCTTGTTTCAATAACACTTTTGAGGTCTATCAAATGATTCTTAGCTAGTACCTGTGGTGAATACAAGTTCATTATGTCTTGAGATGGCATTATTTAACATTAATAGATTATTTAAAATGATAGACTATTTAATATCAGCCTTTAAGTGATTTTAAGCAAGTATGCAAATAAAGTATTTCATAATGGAAACTTGAGGGGAAAGCAATGTCAGGAGCAAAAATTTCTAGTTGGAATGAATATTAAAGAATATAGAGAAAGTGTTCATGTCAGTGAATGAAGTGACTTTTTTTTTTCAGGGCAATCTGATTGCTGGCATAAATATGGCCTAAACAATATGGATACATTCAGTTGGATATAGCCTTCTTAGACTTTTGACTCAGGATCATCATTGCTCAAAGCTATGAGTATATGCTGTGCCTTAAGAATTCCAGCAGTATACATCACAGGAAGCTGCATGAGAATCTTCCCAGAAGCACAAACACCACAGGGAATCACAAACACAGGTCCCAACACATATAAAAACCACTCAGATTAACAGACTACCCAGAGTTCATGGTTCAATCACAAAAGTTTCACTTAGGTATCTGACCCTTATTCTCCATCATGATGATACTAAGCTCTCTTTAGTATGAAGAAAAAATTATAAACATTGGTATAGAAATTTCATTTATTCATCAGATATTCTTATGCAACTATTTTGTATATTGCAAATTAAAGGAAATATTTCTTAGTAGATAGAGGGGGCTTCTGAATCAGAAGTCCTGTATTCCTTTTTTACCCTTGACACATAGTGGTTGTGTTACAACAGGCAATTCATTTAACCTTTTAGTTTCCCAGATAATATAACTATATAATAACTATATATAATATATATTTATATATAATATAATATATATTTATATATATAATATCATAACTATAAGTGAGAGGGTAGGCATTTTTTGGCATTGATTAAAGAAGTTTCCTCACTGGAAGTTCCTTAGACTAGTGAAATAAGAGGTACAAGATAAATAAACAAATACAAAAGCAAATAAATACATGTAAAAACAAATAAATGTGAGTGTGTGTGTGTGTGTGTGTGTGAGAGAGAGAGAGAGAGAGAGAGAGAGAGAGAGAGAGAGAGAGAGAGAGAGAGAGAGAGAGAGAGAGATTGTGAGCAAGGAAGAAAGATAAGAAATGTCACTGCAGACATTATTCTCAGAACTGGAGGATACATTTGATGAAAACTGTTTCTATCCTTAAGGAACTTATATTTTTACATTTTATTGAGCTGATTTGGAGTGAGGACATGTGATATGAATATGATAGTATATAATACAAGTCAGAGAGGTTTGGGGATACATGACAGATCTGGGCCAAGTGACTTAAGGATATTAGAAGATTGAGGGAATGCATTATGCTAAGGGATTAGGGAGGTCTTCAGTGTAGGGTTAGTGCCTGAATTGAAATTTAAAGGAAGAAAAATTCCTATAAGGTGTAGATGTGGAAAAAATCATTTCTGGTGTAGTATACAGTCTTTCAGGATACATAAAGAATCATACTGGCGGCGGCACAGTGAATAGAGCACCAGCCCTGGAGTCAGGAGGACCTGAATTCAAATCTGGCTTCAGACACTTAACAAAAAACTAGCTGTGTGAGCTTGGGCAAGTCACTTAACCCTGAGTGCCTTATCTTCCCCCCTCCAAAAATCAAAACAAACAAACAAATAAAAAAAATGACACTGGAAGTTCTAGAAAGAGCAAGTGGTCCAGTTTAGATGGAAAGCAAAGAACAGTTGATAGATGGAAGTATAGTTTAGACTAGTCTATATTAAATAGCCATGGAATAGACTAAAGTCAGGAGGACTACTTAGGAGGCTATTTATAATACTCTAGGTAAGAGGTAATAAAGTTACTGCAAGAATGTTGACAGTCCGTGTGGCAAGGAGGGATTGCTAATAGGACAGACATTTTAGAAATAGAATCAACATGTTTTGGCAAATGATTGGACACATAGGGTGAGAAGAAGGAAGAGTAAATGTTTCTGCATTTGTAAAACTGGGTAACTCAAAGAATGACAGTATAAAGAACAGTTAAAGAAAGTTATGTGAAAGAAGCTTCTCTTAGGGACAAACATGAAGAATTAAGGGAGAAGGGACTGTTCTCTGTGTATATCCAGTACCTAACAGTGTATTTGCACAGCAGATACATAGTAAATACTTGCTTAATTAAAATGAGATAATGTATGGAAAGCACTTTCTAAAACTTAAAGCATTTTATTTGTATCATCCATAGTGTTGATGATGATGATGATGATGATCACCAGCTTTAGTATGAGATGCTAGCAGGATGTTTTGGTATGTAATAGAAGTTGGAACTGTGGAACTAGTTATTGCTGTACAGGTTGGCTTCAGACAACTTTGTGGGGAGATAGGTGAGTGCTCTTATCAATACTAGTGCTAATAGCTCCTTATTTCCTTCTCCACAAAATCATCCCCCTTCTGTAGTACATCATGTAGAGGAGAAAGAAACATGTTGAAAATGAATTTAAATGGTTGATTAACTTTAAGATGCTTTCTGATGAATTAGCAAGATTAAAAAAAAAACTCATTCTGTTAGTAAAGTTTAAGGGAGAATTTTTTTTAAATGAAAATTGTGGTACAAAATTTTCCAAACATCAGTTGTGAAATCTTGACATTTGCTCTGCTCTTACAAGGAAAAACCATATTTTTAAAAAGTGAATAGTAACTGAAAATGGAAAATGATGTTTTACTTGGAAATAAAAGATTCTGCAAGTGCCACATGAAAATTAACCCCCCCCCACAACAAAAAGGAAAGCAAAAAACTCAAAATCACAAGTGAAGACGTGTGATATTCATGTTATTAATTTGATATTAATCCTATTAATTATTTATTGAAAATTAACCATACAGGATCAGCAATGTTTCTTATGCAGAAATTCTAAAGTTTTGCAAATAATTTCCATATATAACAGTGAATGAATCGTGTCCTAATGATTAACTTCTATAATGTGAACATGCACTATGTAGCAGTACTAGGCTCTTTTTTATGCTCTTCTCTCTTCACCCTTCTCCAAGTTTGCTTCTGTCAGAAAGGGAAGGAGCAAGCTGGGGTTGTAAGCTGTTATTCATTCCTCAGAGAGAGGAAGTTGCAGGCTAGAAGCAGACACAAACACATGGTATATATCTATACACACACATCTGAGGATGAAAATTTGCTGTATTAAGGACAGGCAGAAGAATACTCTGTGGGTTCTGCTTCTGCTTCCCTGTGACTGTGATGGCCCATGTAATAAGCTACAGGTTCAAAAAAGAAGCTAATGGCTATCATGCAGACAGATTAATATAGATGGAATGATGGATAGATCATTTATTAAGCATTTACTATATATGAGAAAGGCTGTACACATCTCTGGGACCTAAAAAACAAGAAAGCAATAATTTTCTCTCCTGTAGCAGGCGAGGAGAAGAAAAAAAATATAAGGGGAACTGGAAAGCAATGGGGTGGAGGAGGAAGGGGAGGAGGAGAGCGATCCTTAGAAGGGAAAGGCCATTGTTATGAAGATAAAGAAGGATGTAGAATAAGTCAGCCAAAAACATATTTATTAAACTCCTATTATGCACCAAGAACTGCTGGTAATACAAACAGACAAAGCACAGTTCCTGACCTCAAAGAGATCATAATATAATAGGAGAAGCAATTGGCAAATAACTATGTTTAAATATAAGATATATACAAGATAAATAGTAAACAATTCCAAGAAGGAAGGAATTAGAATTAAGAGGGATTGGGGCAGGCTTCCTGTAAAAGATTGGATTTTAGTTGTGATTAAAAAAGCCAGTAGGAGAGGGAGTGAGAGTGTGTGGCCGCGGCGGTGACAGTGACAGGTGAGGGGTCGGACCAAGAGCAGCCGGGCCACTGGCCTGGGAGTCCTTTCTGTTCCCGGACCGCATCGTCCCCCTCCCCCGTCCCCCTGTCCTCCGGCGGCCCTGCCCCCTCTCTCCTCGCAAACCGCACCCCCCTCCCCCAGCACAATCCCGCATACGGCCCCACACTCCCCCCCCCGCCCTCCAGCAGGGTCGGGGCGCCGTTCGGCCCCACGCGCGGTCCACAATGTCTGTGTCCGGACTGAAAAAGCAGTTCCACAAAGCTAGTCAGTTCTTTAGTGAAAAAATCAATGGAGTAGAAAGAACGAAACTAGATTAAGAATTCCTAAAAATGTAAAGGAAAAAAGAAGTAACCAATAAAGCAATTGTAGATCTTCTTGCAAAATGCACCAAGTATCTTCAGCCAAATCCAGCATATAGAATGAAGCTAGGAATGCAGAATACTATGTCCAAGGATCACAGAGCAGATGGGAACTTCAGGATACCCACAGCCTGAAGGGTTATTAGGAGAGTCTTGGCTGCCATATGGGACAGAGCTTGGAGAAGACTCTATGTTTGGAAAAGCATTGTTGGATATTGGTGAGTCGATGAAGTTGATGGCTGAAGTGAAAGACTCTCTTGATATCAATGTGAAACAAAATTTTATTGATACACTACAGTTATTACAAGAGAAAGATCTAAAAGACATTGGGTATCACTGGAAAAAATTGGAAGGCCGTCATTCGGACTATGATTATAAAAAGAGACGACTTTCTAGGATACCAGGCGAAGAATTACGAAAAGCAGTAAAAAAAAAAAAAAAAAAAAAAAAAAAAAAATATGAAAAAAAAAAGATTTGATAGGATACGAAAGCAAAAAATAAAAAAAAAAAAAAAAAAAAAAAAAAAAGAAAAAAAAAAAATTGAAGAGTCAAAGGATTTGACTAGAAAAGACATGCTTAATTTGTTAGAAAATGATATAGAGCAAGTTAGCCAGTTGGCAATATTTATAGAAGTCGTGCTAACCTACCACAAACTGTCCGCTATTATTTTGCAGGAGCTGCACAGGAAGTTACAGCACCGAATACGTATATCAAGTACTTTCTCTAAATATAATTACAAGCCAAATACCTCGTTCAAGCCTTTAAAGTTGACAATAAATACAATGAAATTTCATTCCATTTTCCAGCAGATTCAGGTCCTCAAATAGATGAAAACTGGTATAAAGGAATGTTCCAGGAGAAATATGGATTCTTCCAATTAATTTTGTCTCTGTGCTAGTGCCTTTGCCTTATTAAGTTTGTCACTACAACTGTGGATCTCAGTTTGTGACTGAAATGATTTCACCCAAGTGTTCTTTTAGTGTGGCATTCTGTGAAAGCCCTGATATATTTGACTGACTAAATGACTTTTGTATGTTTTTTTCTCTTTTTATTGAGTTTTGTATTTTTACAAATATTTTACCTTTTTGGACATTTGGAAGTGCAATTTTCATTTTTTTGCTTTGTCTCTTCAAGGTCTCTGGTTAGATATGTATGGATCCCGTTGGTTTTTTTTTTTTTTTTAAGTACACATTGCAGAAAGTCTTGGCTGGTTTTTGTTGTCTGTTAGATGCAATTACTCTTGAAAACAAAATATAAAGGTAAAAAGTTCGTGTCACCAAGTTACTGAGGTCATTGAATTTTTCATTCATCACAATGTAACTTATCTGTTAACAGCCTAATAAATATTACTACAATTCCATGTAGTCAAAAGTCAAAGTTTGGTGTCCTCGGCAGTTCTAAGATGCTTTTGTACAGAATACAGTCCTCAGTTTGTAGCTTTTTCTGGTTTACTGAGGCTGACCCAGCTTAATAAATATTAGAGAAAACAATGCCTTTTCATCATTTATGTAAATGCATCATTTATGTAATTCTTTACGTAAATGATTTTCCTTTGCAGATTAAAGTGGTTTGGGGAATGCCAAAAAAAAAAAAAAGGCGGTAGACAGAGTTGAGAAGTGAGAGAATTTTAAGATTGATTGAGAAGTATAGAAAATGCCTAGAGTTGAGGGATGGTGTATGTTATTCAAATAACTTAACGGAGTTCAGCCTAACTGGATAGAAAAAGTCATGGTGGGTGAATAAAGTGTAAGAAAAGAGAAGAGAAAGTGGAGTGAGATGAAAGAATTCATCCTTTTAGATTAGAGCCTTCGAAGGAAGCATAGTTCCTATTTATTATAATATAATTTTAAAATATTTTTTATTTTGTGAAATATTTCCCAATGACATCATAAAAACATTAACATCAATTAAAAAATAGTTGCAATTCTGTCCCTCCCTGCTACTTCTCCCCCCCCCCATCCTTGAGAAGGCAAGCAATTTGATGTCAATTAAACCTGTGAAATCACGTAAATTTTATTTCCATGTTAGTTATTATACAAAAGAAAACATACAAAACCAAGAAAAATAAATTTTAAAAGTATGCTTCAATCTGCATTCAGAGTTCAGAGTTCATCAGTTCTCTCACTGGAGAAGAATAGCATTTCTTATTATGGGTCCTTGGAGTTGTCTTAGATCATTGTATTGATTAGAATAGCTAAGTCTTTTTGAAGTTGGTCATTCTTACAATATTGCTATTACTGTGTACAATGTTCTCCTGGTTCTGCTCACTTCACTTTGCATAATTTAATAATAAGACCTCCACAATTGTTCTGAAACCATCCTGCTTGCCATTTCTTTTTCTTTTTCATGTCAGGATGCTAGAGAGCCATTTATTACCATATATTTAATAGATGCATTGAGGAGACATCATCAGACAATAATGTCAGAAGTGTAAATTGTTAAACACATATCGACCCTGGCTACATATATTCCCTCTTACCTTATCAGTGTGCATGCCCACTCTTCCTATTGATCATGTGTGCATTAAAAAAAATATATTTATTTATTTATTTTTAGTTTTATCATCCATTTCCACAGGATTTTGAGTTACAATTTTTCTCCCTGTCTTTCCCCTACCCCCATCCCAAAATAGTAAGCCTACTGAATATCCCTTCCCCCAATCTGTTCTCTCTTATATCCTCCTCCTTCATCCCCCTAACTTTCTAGTAGGGCAAGATGGATTTCTATACACTAGTGCCTGTATACCTTATTTCCCATTTGCATGTAAAAAAAAAGAAATTTTTTAAACATGTGTTTTTAAAGCATTGAGTTCTGGTATTTTTCCCTTCTTCCCTCCTCACCTACCCCCACTGGGAAGATAAGCAATTCAATATAAGTTGTACATGTGAAGTTACCCAAATCATTTCTATAGTAGTTATATTGTGAAAGAATAACTACATTTCTCTCCATCCTATGCTGCCCCCCTCTTATTTTATATTCTCCTTTGACCCTATCCCTTTTCAAAAATGTTTGCTTCTAACTACCCTCTCCCCCAATTTCCCTCCCTTCTATCATCCCCACTCTTATCTCCAACCCCCTATTTTCCTGTAGGTTAAGATACCCAGTTGAGTGCGTATGTTATTTCTCCATTAAGCCAAATTCAATGAGAATAAGGTTGCCCCATTCCCTTTCAAAACTTTCCTGCTCTTCTCCTCCATTTAACAGTTTTATCTTGCCTCTTTTATGTGAGATAATTTAGCCTAATCTATATCTCCCTTTCTCCTTCTCCCAATAAATTCCTCTCTCACTTCTTAATTTTATTTTTTTGATTTCATTACTTTATATTCAACTCATCCTATCCCCTCTGTCTTTGTATACATGAATGTACATATGCCCATATGGACATATATATTTGTATACACATACACCCTCCTATATATATATATATATATATATATATATATATATATTCCCTTCAACTATCTTCAAACTGAGAAAAGTCTTATGAGTTGCAACTGTCATTTTTCATATACTAATGTAAGTAGTTCAACTTTAATAAGTTCCTTATGATTTCTTCTTCCTGTTTACCTTCTCATTCTTCTCTTGCTTCTTATATTTGGAAGTCAAATTATCTGTTCAGGTCTGTTTTTTTTTTCCATGAAGAATGCTTAAAAACCCTCTATTTCATTGAATGACCATATTTTCCCCTGTAGCATTATACTCAGGTTTTTTTTTTTAATTTTCATTTATTTATTTTTTAATAAAATGCTTTGATCCTTTTTGTCCCCAAAATAAGAGTGTAAAGTTAGATTTCTTTGCTTGCTTTGCTTCGTTTGCCTGCTCATGTTGCCACTCTCTTACTTGAATTTTTTGCTTTTTGCCACCAGACACGGGAGAGTGGCCATGTGGTAGTGGCTGCAGGGCCATTGTGCCTCAGCTGCTTCTTGCCTTAGGGGCAAAAGCCAACCACCCTCCCAAACAATTGGATCCCAAAGTCCACACTGCACTGAACTCTGACTTTATCCTTAGCATCTATGGGTTGATAATTTTGGAAACTACCACAGTTCCTGGTGATCTGAAGTTCCTCCAACCAGTGGATGGTCAGCATACCCTGAAGCTAAAACCTCAACTCAGCTCCAAGAGTACTGCTCTTGCCCCTTCCTGCTGGCCTGCTGGGCTGTCCTCAGCAGGAGGTTAGCTTCTTTTTGTCATTTTGTGGGTTATGTAGCTCCAAAGTTTATTCAGAGTCACCTTTTGCATGAATTGGAGTTGTTGGGAGCCAGAGAAATGCAGAAGTCCTGTTTCTACTCTGCCATCTTCCATTATACTGGGTAGTTGATTCTTGGTTCTAGTCCTAGCTCCTTTGACCTCTGGAATATCATATTCCAAGCCTTTTGATTCCTTAAAGTAGAAGCTGCTAAGTCTTGTGTTATACTGATTGTGTTTCCACAAGACTCAAATTGTTTCTTCCTGACTGCTTGCAGTATTTTCTCCTTGACCTGGGAACTCTGGAATTTTGCTATAATGTCCCCAGGAGTTTTCTTTTTGGGATCTTTTTCTGTCTTTATTACTTTGTTTGTTTACTTTTAGTTTACAAGATTCAGTTCCACAATCCCTTGAGTTTTAAATTTTCTCCTCCTCCCTCACCCATGGCAGCATGCAATCAGGTATAGGATCTGCACATATTTCCACATTATAAATTAGTCAGGTTATAAAGAAGGACTGTAACAGATGGAATGAACAACGGGAAAGAGGAAACACAACCAAACAGGAAAAAGAAAGAGAGCAGGTAGTTTGATTTGATCTGCATTTAAACTCTGTTTCTAGTTCTTTCTCTGAATGTAGACATCTCTCTCCATCATGAGTCTTTTGGAGTTGTCTTATAACCCTGCATTGCTGAGAAGAGCCCAGTCTATCAAATCTGGTCATCACACATATGTTGTGTCTGTAATAGTACACAGATTTCTTCTGGTTCTGCTCTTTGCACAAAGTATCAGTTTCTATAAGCCTCTCCAGGTAAATATGATATCTATCTGGTCCTCATTTCTTATAGAACAATACTATTCCCTTACATTCATATACCATGACTTGTTTAGCCATTCACAATTGAAGGGCACCCCCTTAATTTCCAATTCTTTGCCACCACAATAAGAGCTGTTATAAATATTTTTATACAAATGGGTCTTCTTCCCACTTCTATAACCACTTTGTGATACAACCCAAGACGTGGTATTGCTGGGTCAAAGGGTATGAAATTATTTATAGCCCTTTGGGCATAGCTCAAGATTGTTCTCCAGAATGGTTGAATCAATTCACAACTCTGCCAACAATGCATTAGTGTTCCAATTTTTCAACATTTTCTCCAGGATTTGTCATTTTCCTGTTTTCTCATCTTAGCCAATCTGGCCGGTGAGATGTGCTACCTCAGAGTTGTTTTGATTTGCATTTTTCTGATCAATAGTGATTTAGAACATTTTCCCTATGCTTATAGATATCTTTAATGTCTTCCTCTGAAAACTGTCTGTTCATATCCTTTGACCATTTATCAATTGGGGAATGACTTGTATTCTTATAGATTTGACTCAATTCCCTGTATATTTTAGAAATGAGGCCTTTATCAGAGGCATTGGTTGTTAAAATTCTTTCCCAGTTTTCCACTTCTCCTTAATCTTGGTTACATAGGCTTTGTTTGTCCAGAAAATTTTCAATTTAATGTAATCAAAATTATACATTTTACATTTTTAAATATTCTCTAATTCTTGTTTGGTCATAAAGTCTTCTTTGGGATCTTTTTCAAGAAGTGATTGGTGAATTTTTTCAATTTCTATTTTGCCCTCTGGTTCTAGAATATCAGGGAGATTTTGCTTGATAATTTCTTGAAAGCCAGTATCTAGACTTTTTTTTTGGATCATGATTTTCAGGTAGTCCAATGTGTTTTAAATGATCTCTCCTGGATCCATTTTCCAGGTCGGTGGTTTTTCCAATTAGATATTTCACATTGGCTTTTATTTTTTCATTTGTTTGTATCTGTTTTATAGTATCTTGTTTTCTCATAAAGTCATTAGCTTCCAGTTGCTCCAATCTAATGTTGAAGAACTTATTCTCTTCAGTGAGTTTTTGAAATACCTATTCCATTTGGCAAATTCGGGTTTTTAAGACATTCTTCTCCTCTTTGGCATTCTGGGCCTTCTTTGTCATTGGAGTACTCTATTTTTTAAGGTGTTATTTTCTTCAGGGTATTATGGAGTCTCCTTTAGCAGACCATTGACACCCTTTCCATGATTTTCTTGCATAATTCTCATTTCTCTTCTCAATTTTTCCTCTACTTCTCTTACTTGCTTTTCAAAATCCTTCTTGAGCTCCTCCATGGCCTGTAACCAATTCACATTTTTCTTGGAGGCTTTTGATGTAGGAGTTCTGATTCTGCTTTCTTCCTCCTGCTCCATGTCATTTTGTCCCCCCCAAAAGGATTCTATGGTCTGTTTTTCTTCCTTTCCTTGCTCATATTGGCAGTCAATTACTTGACTTTTGAGCTCTTTGCCATGGTAGAACTCTGCTTCCAGAAGGGAGAGAATTTTGTCCCAAATTGTTGGGGTTTTCACAGCTGCCAGAGCTATTAGGAGGGCAGCCTCTCTACAGCCCCCACAAGCTCTGGCCGCTTTGATTTCTCTGGCCACTGACACACCCCAGGACTATGACCCAAGAACATGATCCAGATCCAAGCAGGTTAACCAAGATCCATTACCCTCTGAATGGTTGCTTGCTCCCCCTACAATCTGCAGGCCAGGAGCTCCTGAGACAGCCATGAGGTGCAGCCACTGCTCCTCTGCTGCTTCTTGCCCTGGGGAAGGGGCTGGACTGCACTCTTTCTTCCCCCCATCTGGTTCCAACAGAGTTCCACAATGACCTTTTTCTTTCTCTTTGGTGTTTATGGGTTTTCTGGAAACCGCCACAGCTCCTGGTGATTCACTCTCATGAAATCTGCTCTGGCTACTGTTGGTGGGGCCACCCTGGGTCCATAACTGCATGGCTTATGTGGGAATATGTTCGGCTACCAGCTCATTGTGTTGAACCCTTTTTGTCTGCCTGCCAGGCTTCCTTCAGCTGGAGATTTATTTCTCTCTGTCACTTTGTTGGTTCTGTACCTCTAAAGTTTGTTTAGAGTCATTTTTTTACATGCATTAGAAGTGATTGGAGCAGGAGCTTATGCCAAGTTTGTCCTTCTACTCTGCCTTCTTGGATCCTCCCTCCCTTGCCATTTCTTATAGCACAATAATGTTCCATTAAAGTCATACCGTGTTTTGTTGTCATTTCCCAACTGATGGGCATCACCTCAATGTCCAATTCTTTGCCACTACAGAAAGAGCAGCTATAGATATTTTGTATGAAGAGGTCTTTCCCCCTGGTTTTTTGATGTCTTTGGGATATAGACTTAGTAGCAGTACTTCTGGGTAAAAGTAAATGCCCAGTTTTACAGCCTTTTGGGTAGAGTCCCAAACTGTTCTCCAGAATGGTTTGATAAGTTCACCTCTCCATCAACAATATATTCGTGTCATAATTATTTCACATGTTCTTCAGAATTTGTCATTTTCCTTTATTGTCATGTTAGCAATCTGATACATGTGAAGTGGCACCTAAGAGTTGTTTCAATGTGTAGTTCTCTAATCTGTAGTGATTTAGAGCCTTTTGTCATGTGCATATTGATAGCTTTGATTTCTTCTTTTGAAAACTGCCTGTTCATCTTCTTTGACCATTTATCAACTGTGGAATGGCTCTTATTTATTATAAATTTGGTTTAGTTTCCTATATGAGAAATGGGACCTTTTTCCCCTAGAGAAACCTAATAAAATTTTTCACTCAATTTCCTGTATATTTTTAATTTTGGCTGCATTAGTTTTCTTTGTGCAAAACCTTTTTAGTTTCATATAATCAAAATTATTCATGTCATATCTTATGATCCTATTTATCTGTTGTTTAGTTTTACAAAATATTCACTTTTCTGTAGACTTGGCAGGTACTTATTATTCATGTTATATCTTATTATCCTATTTATCTATTGTTTAGTTTTACAAAATATTCACTTTTCCATATATTTGGCAGGTACTTTTTTTTTTGTACTTGCCTAATTTTTTTTGCTCTTTTTTTTTGGAGGGCAATTGGGGTTTAGTAACTTACCCAAGGTTACATGGCTAGTTTTGTTTTTTGGTGTGTGTGTGTGTTAAGTGTGTTAAGAGTGTTAAGTGTCTGGGGCTAAAACTGAATTCGGGTACTCCTGACTCTGGGGCCAGCTCTTTACTCACTGTGGTACCTAGCAGCCCGGCCTAATTTACTTTTATTTTTTGCTTTTTGGAGGGTAATTGGGGTTAAGTGACTTGCCCAAGGTCACACAGATAGTTTTTGTGTTAAGTGTCTGAGGCTGGATTTGAACTCAGGGACTCCTGACTCCAGGGCCGGTGTTCTATTCACTGTGCCACCTAGCTGCCCTTTGCCTAATTTACTTTTGACATCATCCTTTATGTCTAAATCACTTATCCATTTTGACCTTATTCCACAATACAGTGTGAGATATTGGTCTTTATCAATTTTTTGCCAAACTGCTTTCCATTTTTCCAAGTAAGTTTTGTCAAATATTGAATTCTTATAGCAAACACTTGGATATTTCAGTTTATCAAATGCTAGTTTACTAGGGTTATTTAATAAAGTAGATTGTTTATCTAATCTATTCCATTCATCTGCCATTTTATTACCTAGCCAGTACTAGATTATTTTGATGATTAGAAATTTGTAGTATCATATAAAATCTGATGTCCAGGATGGCTTCTAGCACAGGTTCTTTGATCTACTTTTCTAAAAGAAAGCAACTAATAAAGGGTTAGCAATCTTAGTTTAATCAAACATATATCGTTTATATAGTTCAGGGGAAAAAGTCAGCACCCTAAACTTCAGAGAAAATAGAAACAGAAGTTACAAAGAGACAAAAAAAATACAGATGGAGAAAATAACACAATTCAATAGACCAACAGATAGGACTTCTAGTTGTCTGACCATCATATACTGACATAGTTAGTTACCAGAGAGAGAAGCACCAACATCTGGGTTTTCAAAGCCAGGGAGCTCAATGGCTACCTAGATTCTCATCTGACCAAATTATACAACTCTTCCCACAAGTGAGTCCCAAAGCAAATATATGTATATGTATTTCTATGTTTAAGTCTATGTCTATATCTATATCCACATATATATATATATATATATATATATACACACACACATACACACATATATGTATATGTGTGTGTGTGTGTATCCTTCTCCAGGGTCTGAAGACATCACAACTTTCATGACCCCTTGCCTAATTACAAAGTAACAAAAGGTGTGTTGATAAACAAGCCTTCCCCTATGAAAGTTTCCGTTGATTGGCTCCAAGTGAGGCCTATTAAGGGGCAAGGAAGATGTTCAAATTCCCTAGGCCTATTAAGGGCTAGGGAAGATCTTCAAATTCCCTTACCATTATAGCATTACACATAATGTTTGCTTGCTCTTGGTTTTAGATATCTACTAATTACTATTTAAAGAAAGGTTCCTTTGATTTCTATGTTTTTTAGTGATTTTAAAAGGAATAATTGTACTTTGTCAAAAAATTTCCTATAGGTATTCATAGAACCATAAGTTTTTTTTTTTTTGTTATTCTCATGGCGAATCATGCTTATAGTTTTCCTAACCTTGAACCAGCCTTGGATTCCTGGTATAAACCCACTTAATCAGAGTGTATTCTTTGTGATATATTGCTGAAATCTTATTGTTAGCATTTTATTTTAATTTTTTGCATCGAAATTCATTAAGGAATTCAGCTATAGAATTCTTTTTTTCTTGTCTTGCTGTTCTTGCTTTAGGAATCAAAACCATATTTGTTTCATGAAAGGAATTTGGTAAGATTTCTTCTTTACATATTTTCAAAAATTCTTTCTATAGTATTGAGATTCATTCTTCCTTGAATTTTATGTATAACTCACCTGTGGATCCATCTGGTCCTGGCAATTTTTAATTAAGAAGTTCACTGGTGGATTGTTAATTTTATTTTTAATGTTTTTCAAAAGGTTACTTAAGAATTCTATTTCTTTTTGTATTCACGTGAGCAGTTTATATTATTGTAAGTATTCATGCATTTGATGTAGATTATCAGTTTCACTGTCATATAATTGTGGAAAATAACTCCTAATTTTTCATTGGTAGTATATTCACCGGTTTCATTTTTAATACTGGTAATTTGGTTTCCTTTATTTTTTGGTCAAAAAGACTGGTTTATCCATATTTTTGTAAACTACCTCCTAGTTGTATTAATAGTTTTTTTAAAAATTTTAAATTATGTTAACCTCTCCTTTGATTTTCATGTTTTCCATTTTTGTGCTATTTTGATTTTGAATTTGTTCTTTGTCATTGTTTATTTTTTTGTTTGGTTTTTTAGTGCATGCCCATGCATTTTTTCTCAAAGGTCTATGGTAGGCTGAAAAGATATCTGAGAAGTGTAATTAAATAAAACAAAGAATCCATTGAGTGTAAAATTCCTTAATAATGGAAGAGAAATAATTGAGCTTTTAGAAGAGTAAGATAGAAGTCTGATTGTAAGAAAAAATATTTTACTAATTAGAAATAAGGATAGTCATAATGAGATGACAAGTGTAATATACTCCCTCGAACTGAGGCAGTGATAAGACATGGGAAATATTGGGAAATGTCTGATATTTGACAAAAGAATTACAAATCCACTCAATGTAATAGCAGGTATAGTCATCTTAAATAATCTGTTACAAATTGAAATGGGTGATGAATTAAAAAAAAGCAATCACATAAAACAGATTATTATCTCCTAGGTCAGGAGTCACAAACAAAGGTCAAAAGATTCATATCTGACCTACCACCTCTTTTTCCACTTTCTGAACAAAGAATGGTTATTAGAAGCTCTATTTTTGGCTTTTCAGCCATTTAAAAAAAAAGGTTGTGGCCTAAATGTGGCCTTGAATCATAATATTCTAGCCCCTTTTCTAGGTTAATACAAAAACAATTGGAAATGTGTACTAATTAGATATTTATGCAAGAGTTTCTTTTATGGACACTAACTAATACTGTCTACAGATTGTGGCAAGTTGTTATTGCTTAGTCACTTGTAATTGGTTCATAAATATTAGTTCTTAGTAGCATAAATATGTTACTCTAAAAGCAGTATCATCAATATATTTGCAATGCAAGAAGAAATGAAAATAAAATTTTATTTTTGTTTTTCATCTGAAGCTTTTGAGTCAATATATTTAGAAGAAAAACAACATAGAGAAAAGTACTTGAAATGACTCACTAAAAGAAGAGTAACCCTTCTAAATATCTGCAGCTGTTAAAATGAATTTTTAATGAACTACATGTAAAAGCATCAAACACATAGATAATTGTTTCCTATAAGATGAATAAACTTCAAAGTGATCTTAAAACCATGGAGACAGTTACAAATATAGCTGAAGATGAACTGAAGGTCTATCACAATGATTCCAACATGTTGAGGAAATTATTAATTTCATTCAAATAAACACTTGGAGGAATAATAGTTCTTCAGTCTTGCTTTCTGTTTTAGATAATGAGAAAAAGAATTAGTTTTATTCTACCTACATTTTAAGATATTATAGTCCTATCATATGGTAGGTCACTAGTAAAATGATTTAGAGAATTTATTTAATCTAAATAAAGCCCATAAACTCAAAATCACTAAAAATGACCTAAATGTATATAGATAAAAGTAATAACTAAGAAAAAGCAAAGAAATTGAATTGTGAGGGAATAGGTAGGAGCAAAGCAATTGAAGAAAAAAATAATACAAAAATAGGAGCTTTTTGATATGTAGAGTAGAATAAAGAGATTCCAGAAGTTATTTTGAGAAAGAAAATTTAAAAGACTTTTTAGTAACTGTGTAGAAATACTTAAAAGACATTAGAAGAGGAACAATGGAGCCTTTCATAAAATGATAAATAATATCTATCTAAAACAAGGAGCAAGCAATATCTGTAATGGGACTGCCCATTATCACCACGATTATATAATATTTTATTTGAGTATTTATCATTATATATTATAAATAAGTAAATAATATAAATAATATGAAATGTGTGTATATATACCCAATATTTTTTGATATAACATTAATACAAAGTAAACTGAAGGAATAAGAATGGGCAACAATGAAATCAAATTTTCTTTGCAGACGATATGATTGTATACTTAGAGAACCATAATCAATTAAAAAACTAAATGAAATAATTGATAACATTAGCAAGTTTACAGGATGTAAAATTAACCCACATAAAACATCAGCTTTTCTGTATATTGCCAACAAAACCTAACAGGAAAAGATAGAAAGAGAAATTCCATTCAAAATAACTGAAGATAAGATAAAATACATGGGAATCTACCTGCCAAGACAAGTCCTAGAACTTCATGAATACAATTAGGAAACAATAACAGAATTCATCTGGAGGAAAAAAAAGATCAAGGATATCAAAGAAATCCATGAGAAATAAGTGAAATAATGTCACCTAACAGTACCACATTTTAAACTATACTGCAAAACAGTAATCATAAAAATTATCTGTTATTGGTTAAGAAATAGAGTGTTTTATCTGTGGAAAGATTAGGTACATGATACATGGAAGTAAATATAATGGAAGTTACTGTAATGTGATGTTTGATAAATCCAAAGACCTATGCTTTAGAGGAAAGATAAGTACAAAATAGGTAGATGATTTAGAAATAAATAGTAACATCATTGAAAAACTGGGGAGCATGGGAAACATAACCTGTCAGAACTACAGAGTTTATCACCAAATATGTGATAAAGAGGATAAAGGGTGATAATTTTGAATGATGTCATGTTTTGATCTTCTCTGTTCTTGGTTGGTCACTGAATAAAATATCGAGCACCTATGCTGGTATTTTGAACCTTGGGAAGTTGACTTTCCTTGGCATTACATTACAATGACTTAGTAACTTATCACCAAAATGACCACATCGTTTTCAGCAAAGTGGTCACATAGTTTTAAGCAAAAGATACAATCATTTAGTAACTCAATGATTTAGTAAGTACTTAATTCAATCATCCTTAAGTAGACAAGCCTCCTTGATAGACACAAAGTACAAAGGTCTAAGTACTCCATCCCTAGGTCACATTCTCTTAATCTCTTCAATCAAAAAGTCTTTTTTCTTCTTAATTGGAGAAGTTCTTAATGCTATTATCTAAACATAAAGGTCAAAGTTCTCCCCCCACCCAGGCCATAGTAAATCATGATGTTCTTAGTTTGCATTAAATATCTAAAGAGAGGTCTTTTCATCTTGACTTTAGGCAGACTTTCAGCTTTCATGGTTCCTCTTCCATGATCCCAGCTCTTGCCTGAATCTACCCAACTGTCATCTGAGTTCAAAGGCAGACAACTCTCAGTTCCTTGTCCAGCTTCTTGTGCAGTTCCTGTTCCATATCGAAGCTAACAGTGTCTAGTGCACCTAAAGTCCTTCACAGTTTCTGCTCCTGGGAAGACAAAGCTTAACAAAGCCACAATAATATTCATTCATATTGCCAGCACCCTCATCAATTCGTTTTCTGCCTGTGAAATCAACACAGATCCAACAACAGGGTCTGAGGAATCAACAAAAATCATCAGCATAGTGCCAGGAACTCTGAAAACATCAGTAAGACCCTCCTCCAGGATTTCGGTAAACACAAAACAAGAAAATCCTCTTTCAGATCTTTTGAACCATCAGCAAGGTCGCAGGGCTTCTGTGACAACAGCACCACCCTCTGTCCGCAGCCAAATCTGACAAAGTGACATCAAAACAGACAAAGTGCTGGCACCACAGTTATTCTTCTTCCCAGTTCTCCTCTCTTCTCATTTCTCAGTTCTTCTCCATTCTCTTCTCAGTTCTTCTCTCTTTTCAATTCTTCTGAGTTTCTAAGTTCAGTTCTCAGTTCTCTGGTCTGCCACCACAAGTTCTGTTCTCCATTCTGCTCTCAATTTCAGGATCCTAGCAGTTCTCTCTCTCTCTCTCTCTCTCTCTCTCTCAGCAATTCTGGCTCTGTTGCTTGGGCTTTTTATTATATGTGGTATTAGCTCCTCCCTTTCCTGCCCCTTCCTGTTATGTCAGCAACTTCCTTCAACTGGGGTTTCACAAGTTCTTGATCTTAATACTTGGTACAATCATGAACTGAAGCAAGGTGGTAAGTACCTGAATGATTACCAATACAGGGGGGAGGGAAGATCTTCAAATCCCCATTACCATTATACCACCTCTGCCAAATTTCCAATGCATCCACATAATACCCTAAAATTTATTTTCTGGATACTGATTGATATTCTTCAAAGATTTCATATTTTTATTTCATTTGATGTATATCTGGATTTTATAAAAAAGAAAAACCCAACAACTTGTACACCTCAGTATCTAAATTGTTTACCAAATTTGCTAATAGATGAACTGATAATTTGGCACCAAAACTCATTGCCTGCTCATTTACATTACTATACTCAAAATGGCACTGGATCTTTGTGCAATTAATGGAAATTAGTTAGTAAAGAATTGATTGAAATACCATATGGTCATTCTATAAGGATTGTTCAAATAAATGTCAAAAGAGTAGGAGAAAACTATAGCTAAAACACAACAGTGAGTTGTAAGTTACATTTATTTTAGGAAGTTCTACAACTGCAGGCATGACTGTAATTCTCCAGCATGTTAACTCATTTAGAGTAAAACACAGTGCTGTTAATCATAAGACTCACCCTAAGATTATATTATTGCTACAGAAAAAAAAACAAAACATAACATTGTTTTTTGGTAAGACAAACATCTGAAATAAAGTATCAATATATCAAAGCTATAGAACCCCAAACTTATGGAAATTCCTCAGCTAAAGTCTCAGTGTTTGTATGATGTCTTAAGTAAGTTGACACTGTTTTCCCCTCTGCCATTCCCCTCAAATGAATATTATAATGCAGGAGAGCTCTATTCATAGAACCAAAATTTGATCATACTTGGAAACATTTTAAATTTAGGTCAATGCATTAGGCAAAGTAGTTCCATGATCTGGAAAAAAAGCATTTTTATTTCCAGAAACTTAGCTAAGTAAGTGTAGGAGGATAGTTAAATAGTTATTAGAACAGAATTTATCAAAACACTTTGAAAAGATTTCCAATTTTTCAAAGTTTTTCATAACTTGAAATACCATATAATTTGAATTTTGGGACCAGCTTTGGATTTACATAGATCTAGAGAACTCATAATAAGAAAACTCCATACACTAATTTAGATTGCCACTAGAACTGGTTTATAATCTCAGAAATTTGCCTAATGTACTGAGAGGTTATTACATATGTCACATTGTCATTATGTGTTAGAGATAGGATGTACATGTAGGAATCCTTTATTTGCATACTATGTTGTCTTCAGAAGAAAGTTCAGGAATAGTATATTTAATGCATGTCCTCCTCATTTACTTCTTCTATATGTGTTCTCAGTCAGTTGATAATTTTGCTGTGTCAGCCCAGGTATCCTAATGCAACTAACAGAAATTATGATGAAATTGGGCTTTTTAAGCTACTCACTTTTATTGGTGTGCCATTAGAAGGTAGTCATATAATAATAAATGGATCTTGAGACAACTGAATAGTTCTCAGAAATGTCCATGTTCACCTCTATTTTTAAAGTAAAATATTAAATTTTATTCATTGATTGGTAGGTAAGTGGCTATTGTGGCATTTACAAAAAGAAAATCTCCAACTTGTGTATCAATAAATCATGAGAAAGGAATTCTTATGAAATTTTGACATTCATTTAGTATTTCTTATTCAAGTTCTATTTTACTGATGTTTGTTTTAAGTATATTCCATATAAAGGAAGATGCATTTTTCTTAATTATTTCTGAAGTTTTAGTTATAATTTTTCCAGATTTTCTTGAGCACATGCAAAAATAGCCACTTCATTCCAATAAAAAAAAAATGAGAGCTGAGTAGTCTTAGGACTTCTGTAATCACAGCCCAATTTCAAAATTGCTGTAATAAAACTAACAAAACAATGCAATCATGAAGAAGATCAGAGTAGTTTTGCAGATCAAAAGGTCAGTTTGATTTAGGTGTCAAACTGGCTAAAAGCTTAATAAAATATAAAATTGTATATAAAATGTATGCAGATTTGATTCTTATAAGCTTAAATGAAATGAAATTTCACTCTACAGAGTTATGGCAACTAAACTTTAAAGGTAAGATTATAAAGAGAGAACAACTTAATATTGCTTTTTTAAAAATTCTCAAAACTTAAAATAGTATAATGTTCCTTCCTCTTCCTAAATGCTGATGTGATGATTGAAAATTAAACCACTTCATATGTAATTATATATGAAAAACTAATTCATTATTAAATTTGTGCTATCTAACAATATCTTTTAAGTTGAAGAAGGGAAAGAAAATATGCATTTATATAATGTTTAACCCAGGTACTGAAATAAGCCATTCATAAATATGATGTCTTTTCATCCTCACAACAGCTCTGTGAGGCAGGAACTATTTTCATCTCAATTATTCAGTTGAAGAAACTGAGGCAAACAGATATCAAATGACTTCTCCAGAATTACACAGCTAATAAATATCTGAGGCTGATCTTCCTGACTCCAGACCCAGCACTCTATCCACTATTCGAAAGCTGTTTGATTAAAAAAAGGTTTTCTATTTATCATTTAGCCATGGAGTTTAAAATAAATTAATGAATTAATATGTTATTTTATGAAATGCTAGATTTGATAAGCTCTTACCTTCATATGGATTTATAAATAGGGTCAGTTATTCAGTATTTCTGTTATTCCTACATATTATGGTATTCAATTTAAAAGCTATTTTTTCTAAATAATATCTCATTTTATTTTTAAAATTTTGTGTCTTTATTAATTTGTTTGTTTACTTTTAGTTTACAAGATTCAGTTCCACAATCACTTCAGTTTCAAATTTTCTCCCTTGCCCTCTGCTCTACCCTCCACCCCCATAGTGGTATCTAATCAAGTATAGGAGCCACAAATACTTTCACATTAGACATTAGTCATGTTATAAAGGATTGTAACCAATGGAATGAACAATGAGGAATAGGAAACAAAACCAAACAAGAAAAAGAGAGAGAACAGGTAGTTTTCTTCAATTTGCATTCAAACCCTGTTTTTTCTAGTTCTTTCTCTGAATGTAGACATCTCACTCCATTATGAGCCTTTTGGCATTATCTTATAACCCTGCATTGCTGAGAAGAGTCCAGTATATCAAAGTTGGTTGTCGCACATACATTGTGTCTGTAATTGTGTACAGATTTCTCCTGCTCTTCCCACTCAGCATCAGTTCATATAAGTCTCTCCAGGCAAATATAAAGTCCATCTGCTCCTCATTTCTTATAGCACAATAGTATTCCATTATATTCATATACCAAAACTTATTAAGCCATTCCCCAATTGAGGGGCATCCCCTTAATTTCCAATTCTTTGCCACCACAAAAAAAGCTCCTATAAATATTTTTGTACATAAGGGTCTTCTTCCCACTTCTGTGCCATCTTTGGGATACAACCCTAGAGGTCATATTGCTGGATCAAAGGGTATGAAATTATTTACAGACTTTTCGGCATAGTTCCAGATTGCTCTCCAGAATGGTCGAATCAGTTCACAACTCCACCAACAATGCATTAGTGTTCCAGTGTTTCCACATCCTCTGCAGGATTTGTCATTTTCCTATTTTGTCATTTTAGCTGATCTGGCCAGTGAGATGTGATACCTGAGAGTTGTTTTGATTTGCATTTCTCTAATCAATAGTGACTTAGAACATTTTTTTTCATATGCTTATAGATATCTTTAACTTCTTCCCCTGAAAACTGCCTAAATTCACCATTTATCAATTGGGGAATGACTTGTATTCTTATAGATTTGACTCAATTCTCTATATATTTTAGAAATAAGGACTTTATCAGAGACACATATTGTAAAAATTCTTTCCCAGTTTCCCACTTCCCTCTTAATCTTGGTTACATTGGTTTTATTGCTACAGAAACTTTTAAATTTAATATAATCAAAATTATCCATTTTGAATTTTATAATGCTCTCTAATTCTTTTTTGGTCATAAAGTCTTCCCCTCTCCATAAATCTGACAGGTAAACTATTCCTTCTTTTCCCAGATTGCTTACAGTATCATCCTTTATGCCTAGATCATGGACCCATTTTGACTTTCTTTTGGTATATGGTGTTAGAAAATGGTTTATGCCCAGTTCTGCAATACTGTATTCCAGTTTTTTGAGCAGTTTTTGTCAAATAGTGAGTTCTTATCCCCAAAACTTGGGGCTTTGGGTTGGTCAAACAATAGATTACTATAGTAATTGACTGCTGATTCTCTTGTACCCCATCTGTTCCATTGATCCACTACTCTATTCCTCAGCCGGTATCAAGTAGTATTAATGACTGCTGCTTTATACTACAGATTAAAACCTGGTATGGCTAGGCCACCTTCCCTAGCATTTCCTTTCATTAATTCCCTTGATATGCTGGACTTTTGTTCTTCCAAATGAATTTTGTTACTATTTTTTCTAGCTCTATAATGTAATTTTTGGGAGATTGATAGGTATGGCACTAAATATGTAATTTAATTTAGGTAAAATAGTCATTTTTATTATATTAGCTTGACCTAGCCATGAGAAGTTTATGTTCTTCCACTTAGTTAGATATGACTTTATTTGTATGAAAAGTGTTTTGTAGTTGTGTTCATATAGGTCTCAAATTTGTTTTGGCAGGTAGATTCACAAATATTTTATGATGTCTACAGTAACGTTAAATGGGATTTCTATTTTTATCTCTTGCTGTTGGATTTCATTAGTAATATACAGGAATGCCAAGGATTTATGTGGGTTTATTTTATATTCTGCAACTTTGCCAAATTTATTTATTGTCTCAAGTATTTTTTTTATTTGATTCTCTAGGATTTTCTAAGTATAACATCATATCATCTGCAAAGAGTGATAGCTTAGTCTTCTTTGCCTAATTTGATTCCTTTGATTTCTTTTTGTTCTCTAATTACTAATGTTAACATTTGTAGTACCAGATTGAATAAGATGGGTGATAGTGGACATCCTTGTTTCATCCCTGATCTGATTGGAAATGTTTCAAGCTTATCCCAATTATATAATCATACTTACTGATGGTTTTAAATAGATGCTACCTATTACTTTAAGGATGACCCCTTTGCCCCTATGTTTTCTAGTGTTTTTAATAGGAATGGATGTATTTTTTCTGTAATCTTTTGAGATAATCTTTTGCATCTATTTTTTCTGTATCTATTGAGATAATCGTGTGGTTTCTGCTACTTTTATTATTGATGTGATCAATTGCACTGATGGTTTTCCTATTATTAAACCATCCTTGCATTTCTGGAATAAACCCTACCTGATCAAATTGCATTATTCTCATGGTAAGTTGTTGCAGTCTTTTTGCTAATATTTTATTTAAAATTTTGCATCCATATTCATGAGGGAAATTGGTCTATAATTTTCTTTTTCTGTTTTATCTCTTCCTAATTTAGGTATCAGTACCATACTTGTGTCACAAAAATAATTTCATAGGAGTCCTTCTTTTCTAATTTTCCCAAATAATTTGTAGAGTATTGGGATCAATTGTTCTTTAAATGTATGATAGGATTTGCTAGAAAATCCAACTGGCCCCGGAAATTTTTTCTTAGGGAGTTTGTTGATGTATTGTTTGATTTCTTTTTCTGAGATGGGGTTATTTAAGTAATTTTCTTCCTCCTCAGTGAATCTGGGCAACTGATATTTTTGTAAAAATTCATTCATTTCACTAATATTGTGAAATTTGTGTGTGTATAATTTGGCAAAATAATTCCTAATTATTGTTTTATTTCCTGTTCATTGGAGGTAGATTCACTCTTTTCCCCTTTGATACTCATAATTTGGTTTTCTTCTTTTATAGTATTGACTAAGGGCCTATCAATTTTATTGGTTTTTATAAAATCAGATCTTAGTTTTATTTATTAGTTCAATAGTTTTTTAATTCAATTTTATTAATCTCTCCTTTGATTTTGATTATTTAATAATAAATTAATTTAGTATTCAATTGGTTATTTTCAATTTGTTTGTTTTCAAGATTTTTCAATTTCATGACCAATTCATTGACCTCTAGTTTCTCTAATTTATTCATGTATGCACTCAGGGATATAAAACTTCCCCTAAGAACTGCCTTTGCTGTATCTCACAAGTTTTGGTATGTTGTCTCATTATTGTCATTCTCTTGAATGAAGTTACTGATTATTTTTATAATTTCTTGTTTTACTCATTTTTAAGGATTATTTTTTTTAATTTCCAATTAATTGTTAGTCTATCTTTCCATGGCACTTTATTGCATATGATTTTTATTGCATTATGATCTGAGAATGATGCATTTAAATATTTCTGCCTTTCTGCACTGAATTGTGAGGTTTTTATACCCTAGTATATGGTTGATTTTTGTTCATTAATTCCCTTAACCTCTTCTAGGAATTTGGATGCCATACCACTTGGAGCATATATGTTAAGTAATGATTTTGCTTCATTCTCAGTGCTGCCTTTTATCAGGATATAGTTTCCTTCCTTACCTCTTTTAATTAGATCTATTTTTGCTTTTGCTTTCTCTGAAATAAGGATTGCTACCCCTGCTTTTCCTACTTACCTGAAGCATAATATATTTTATTCCAGCCTTTTACCTTTACCCTGTGCATATACCCTTCTTTCAAATGTGTTTCTTGTACACAGCATATTGTAGGATTATGGTTTTTAATACATTCTGCTATTCACTTCTGTTTTATGGGAGAGTTCATCCCATTCCCATTCACAGTTATGATTATTATCTGTGTCTTTCCCTCCATCTTATTTCCTCCCCTGTTTATGTTTTTGTTTCTTCCTTCTCCCTTCTCCTCCTCAAGAGTTTTCCTTTTGACTACTGCCTCCCTCAGTATTCCCTCCCCATGCACTCCCTTTACCTACCCTTTCCCCTTACTATTATTTCTCTCCCTTCTAACCACCCCCCATTTAATATCCCCTTTACCTCTCTTACTGCCTGTAGGATACAATAGATTTTTATACTTATTGTAGTATGTTATTCCCTCCTTGAACCCAAACCAGTGAGAGTAAATTTCAAACTTTGCTCCTCTCCCTCCCTCCTTTCCCTTTATTATAATGAGTTTTTGTGTCTTTTCATATTAGAATCTTAAACTTAACTGATTATGTTGATCCCTTTTTGAACTAGAACTAATGAGAATAAGGTTCATATGATGTTCATCTCCCTCCTTCCCCTCTACTATAGCATGTTTTTATGCCTTTTCATGTGGCATAATTTACATTTTTCTGCCTTATCCTTTCCTTTTCTCCCATTTCAGTCCCTTTTAACCCCTTAATAAATGTTTTTTTAATCAGAAGATTAGTTCCTTTATACCCACACCCTCTTTCTATGTATTTCCCTTTTAAATGTCATGATAATCATATAAATTTCAATATTGACAGGTTTCAGCTTCTCATATAGGGATGTAAACAGTTTGCTCTCATTGAATCCCAAGTTATGTGTATGGGTGTGTGTGTGTGTGTGTGTGTGTGTGTGTGTGTGTGTGTGTGTGTGTTTACCTTTTTATATCTTTCTTGGGTCTTTTAATTGAAAATCAGATTTTCCATTAAGCGCTGACTTTTTCATCAGGAAAGTCTAGAAGTCTATTATTTCATTAAAAGACCATCTCCTTACCTGAAATATTATGCTCAGTTTTGCTGGGTAGTTGATCCTTAATTGCAGTCGTAGGTCTTTTGCCTTATGAAATATCAAATTCCAGTCCCTAAGATATTTTAATGTAGGAGCTGCTAGGTCTTGTGTAATCCTGACTGTAGTTCCGCGATATTTGAATTGTTTCTTTTTTGGTTGCTTGCAATGTTTTCTCCTTAATCTTGTAATTCTGGAATTTGGCTACTATATTTCTTGTAGTTTTCAATTTGGGATCTCTTCCAGGAGGAGTCTGGTGAATTCTTTTGATAAATATTTTACCCTCTGATTCTAGGACTTCTGGACAGTTTTCTTTGACAAACTCTTGGAGGATGTTGTCTAGGCTGCTTTTTTTCATCATGGCTTTTAGGTAAACCAAAAATTCTTAGGTTATCTTTCCTGGATCTCTTCTGCAGGTCAATTGTTTTTCCAGTGATATATTTTACACTTTCTTCTAATTTTTCAATCTTCATGTTTTGTTTGACTGACTCTTGATGCATCATAGAGTCCTTAGCTTCCATTTGACTGATTCTAAATTTGAGTAAATTATTTTCCTCAGTTGGTTTTTGAAACTACTTTTTTAGGGATGTTTTTTATCCAGTTAGATTTTGAACCTCCTATCCTAGTTCACAAATGTTACTTTTTAGGGATTTGTTTTCTTCAGTGAGACTTTTTCCAATTTGGTCACTATATAATTTAATTTATTGTCTATCTCTCTAATTTGTCTTTGAAAATCTTCCTTGAGCTCCTCTAAGAATGCTTTTTGGGCTTGAGAACAGTTCATCTTTCCTTCTGTGGTTTCAGATGTGGATACAGAATCCATGGTGTCTCCTGAAAGTGATTCTTCTCATTCACAATAATAGGACTCAATTGTCTTTGGTCTTTCCTTTGCAAGTTGCTTCTGGCCCATTGTGATTGCCTGCTTCCTGACCTTTAAAGTGTATTTCTGCTTCTGGGGTACAGAGTGCTTTGACCCACACTTCTCAGGCTAGGAGCTAGGTGCCTGGTTGTTGACTTTTTGTGTTGTAGCCTTTGGCTGTCTAGACTGAGGCCAAGGCCAGGATTCTCAGTGTTCCCCCTGATCTACCCTGAGCCTCACAGAGTAATCTTTGGGAGAGGGGTGGTCTAGCCTCTTCACATTTCTATCTCTATGCCCCTGGGCTACAGTTCAAGCAGACTCAGCAGTTGGCAGCCAGCAGAGCTGGTATCTGCAGATTTCCCTGGTGGTGCTAAGGCCCATGTGGGCTTCTGTTGTTAGTGCTTGCTGGCTCCACCACCCTGGGCTTCTGGTTCTCTTGCTGATCAGCTGAGGTGGGGCTTGTTGGGACCCCTCCTGCCCTTCACTTCAGACTCTTTACTGACTCAGTTGCACCCCTTTCTCAGTGACTCCTAAGCCTGAGGCTATTTCCAATATTTCCGTATTTTACTCTGGGTGGGACATTTATCTCTGGGTTTTCTGAGTCTGGGAGGGGGAATCAGAGCAGTTAGGGATCACTCTGCCATCTTGGCCTCTGGAAATTTAGGTAGACGATTTTTAGAAATCCAGGCTGTGGACTGATAGCCCCAGGAGAATCTGCTGTTGCTGCTGTGGGCCCTGAACTTTCTCTTACCCAGCCCAGAGTAATCCTCCATCCTGAGGTGAGATGGCTGTGAATCACCCATTGGGTTATGATTAGTAGTCTGCTCTCAGGTTCATGCTGGTGCAGCCCCACATGCTCTGTGCTCCCTCTGCCCAGACCTACTTGGGCACTTTCCTGGGCTGGGAATCTGCCACGCTCCATCATCCAATGGATTCTGTCACTCTAAAATCCATTCAGATTCACTTTTTAAAGTTTAGTGATGGAATTCATGGAGGAGCTTAGAAAAGTTACTGCTTCCATTCTGCCATGTTGGCTCCCCCCTAAAAGTTATTATCTATGAGTGTGCCTCAATTATCTTTATTTTTTAAAATAACAAGTAATTTTATTAATTTTCCCTCTGAATATCTACCAATGAGTGAAACTTTTAAAAAATGTACCTCAAATATCTTAAGCCTCTATCACATATATGCCAAGAACCTCTAAGATTAGCTAAACTTAGTCATAACACCTGATTGACATGGGCAGAATATGTCTGTCAAAAATAAAATATTAAATCATTGCCAAAACAATTAATAGAACAATAAGGAATTAACCTCACATATTACTTATTGTCTATCCCTGAATAATTTGGGTGAGGGTAAAAAAATCTCAGTCAACTGACATTCTGAATGTAAAGAGGTCATCTCAAAGATTCTGCCACGCATCCCCAGAATTTAGATAATTCACTCCAGTTGTACTTGTGACCTTCCATCTCCTTTCCCCACTGTTCTCTCCTCATCTCTCCACTCTTCTCTCCTCTTCCCTTTGCTCTTTTCCTCTCTGTAGTTCTGTAGCTGTTCTTTCTCTCTATTGCTTTCTCTCTTTCTCTTTGTCTCTCCTTCTATCTTTCTGGTTGTATATCTGTCTCTGTCTCTGCCTGTCTCTGTGTCTACTTCCTTCTTCTTTCTCCTTGGCAGCTTCAGTTTTGAGTTTTGTCCTAGCATCTGATAAAAAAGCTTCTCTCCCTGGCATCCTGGGTGTGGAGGTGGGCACTACTTCTACGTGGAGTCAGATTTCTGGATTCCTTCATTATCACCATAAAGTCTAAAAACAGAAAGTATTTTCTATAATATTGGCATTATCACTAGTTAAACCACATTTCACAATACAAGGCTGTTATGGTTTGGCTCTCCACTCTCAACAACAGAGGAATATGCCCAAATCTCCCCAATTACTAGACCCAATAATTACTCAACAGCAATGACCCAGTTTCTTCCTTATCCTTCTCTATCACCTAGCCCATAATAAAATCCTTAACATCTGGCCTAAGAACTCAAATTAAATGTTGAATTACATGTCTAATCACTCCATTATCTCTGCCAGGAAAACTCCAAATGAAGTCACAAAGAGCTGGACATGACTGATAAAATAACTGAATAACAAA
The DNA here is from genome assembly GCF_028583685.1 of Petaurus breviceps papuanus. Classification (NCBI taxonomy): domain Eukaryota; kingdom Metazoa; phylum Chordata; class Mammalia; order Diprotodontia; family Petauridae; genus Petaurus; species Petaurus breviceps. The sequence continues at coordinate 6,611,635 of NW_027187278.1, read as the reverse complement.
AACAAAAACAACAAACAAACAACAAATACAGGACAACCCATTTTCAATTTAATTCTGTTCTATGATAAGCCTGCATATTTTAGTACAACCAAATATTATATGATATGGATTTTTTATATAACCAAAAATAACAATTGCAGAAAGTAGAGATATATCTAAATAATAGATGATCTAGATATAGACAGACAGAGAAAGAGATAGATATGAACTGAGCTTCAAAGGTATGAATCTTCCCCCTCTACCGAAGTATCTACAATAAGATAATTTCAATCTTTTCAAAGCATCTCTTATGGCTGCTTTTCTGACTGGGAGTTGGACAAAATAATATAATCTCTTCCCATGGAATAGAGCTATAGTAATTTGTCTATGTAGGGATTGAACTCAAAGATTGGCCATATTAGCACCATGTGCTGGCTAACCGACCACAAACTATGCATAATTAGAATACATAAATGCATATATATAAACACAAATATTCTAATTATCTATCAGTCTATCTGTTCGAAATATATACATGTGTATTGTTTACATTCCAGCATTGTTGTAAAGATCAAATGAGATTTTATATGTAAAATACTTCACATAATTTCATCAGCTATATAAATATCAGTTTTTAAGCGTGGGCCAAAGATATCTACATTGCACAGTAGACAGAATGACAGATCTGGAGTCAGGAAGACTGATCTTTCAGAGTTCAAATCTGGTCACAGATACTTACTAGCTTCGTTACCCTGGACAGGTCACTTAACCCTGTTTCTCTCAGTTCTTCAACTGCAAAATGAGCTGGAAAAAGAAAAACCAGACCACTCCAGTATCTTTGCCAGGGAAACCCCAAATGAGGTCACAAAGATTTGTATGTGACTAAAATATAACTGAAAAAACAAGAACAAAAACAAAAATAACAATAACAACAACAAATATAAGACAACCCATTTTCAACTTACCTCAGTTCTATAACAGGCTTTGATTTTTTTTTAAATTTTATTTTAACTGCAAATAATAAATGAAGAAACTAGATGAAAGTTTTTTTTTTTTGGAAAAACCAAACTATCTCTGCAATTGTATATGTTTGTACTAATATATTTCTAACTTGAAAATAAGATCCAGTTTCCATTTCACCTTCTTGTTATTTAGATGTTTTGTATACCTTGCATCTTGGAATTCAGTGAAAAGCAAATAGCTACTTGGAAAAATATTACATATTGTGACCAAGTTATCAGCTCCAAATGAACTGAGAAAATGCCAAAAAATTGCTTCTGGCAGATTTCACAGACGATGCTTTCTCCAGCAGCATTAAAGATCCAGTGGGCCTACTGAAGTATTTTGTTAACATCGTATAAATGAAGAAAAAAAACAAACCTCATTACCAATTTGGATAATATACGAAGAATAAAGATCTTAACAAGTGTGAAAGTTTGATTTTTTAGCTAAAAACAGACATATGTATACATACTTGAAGTAAGTAAATTTTAGAACCAGGAAGGATCTTAGATATTATCTACTCCAGGTCCTTTGTTTTATAGATAAGGAAACTCAGCTAATATCCTAGCCAAATTAATATAGATGGAGAAAAATTAGATTGCAATATAGGTTCACTTATACCCATTTCTCTGCTTTCATTAATAGTGACCTATGTTCTTCAGTAAGAAACATTCTTCAAGATCTCTTATCCTCTCCCCTGCCTTCCTTCATAATAATGCTAGAAACATTTTCATATGTGAGGATAGAATCATGTAAATTTGATATGTCAATGGATCTATAACATCATTGTATATTTCCATCAATGATGTAGACTGGAATCCATCCATATTTTCTTATCTGGTGTGGCTACTGTCCATGTGTTCGCATATATCCTCCATAACCAGTATTTCAGAAGTCTTGATAAAGCATGAAAACTAATGAAGTATGTGGGGTATTTATTGGCAATGACTAACCTACCTCCCTTTGTCGAGGAATATTTATGTGATATTAGCTCCTTTTACAATTTTATATCAAAAATGTTCTATTGATGATGTCCTGTAGCCTCTTCATTCACACCATGCAACTTTCCTTTGGCTAAACTGCTAATTAAATTCTTCAAAAATTGTGATCTACAATGTTGTATGGCCAGATATGAACTACAGAAGGGGGAAAAAGTATGTATAAATGTATAAATTATACATTATATATTACAATTATTTATAATTATAATGCAATTACTACGACTATGTTTTCTAGTGGCATATGAATATATGAAGGAAGATTGATATATATATATGATTATGTATTTATCATATTTATGTACATATATGTAAATAAATGCATAATTATACACAATGCACCTTTTTAAAATAACCTTTTGAACTCATTTTAGTATATGGTTATACTTTACCTTGAATTGAAAAGAGTTTCTAACATCCCCCAAGAACTGCTGAGGCCAAAAAAACCCTAGCCCATTATACTTTTGTGCAACTTTAATTGTGAGATTTCTTTTTGTTGTTGTTGTTAATGATTTTGTTTAGCTATTGTTGTTTTCCACACATAAAGCCTAAATTTGCTTGTTTTTAATTTCCTTTAATTGTTCTTAGTTCTACTCTTTGGGGTAAAACAGAAGAAATCTAATCTTTCCTCTTCATGAAAGCCCTTCAAATAGTCAGAGACAGAAGTTATGCCTCCCTTAATTCTGATCTTCTCCAGAATAAGCATCTTTCCCATTCTCTGCAACTGATTCTTAGATGACATTGACTTTGACTCAAGACCCTTCAAAATCTTGGTTGTCCTCCTGGGTGCAATTTTCGCCTTCTTAACGTTGTTTTTAAAATGTGTTAATCAGAACTTATGATATGCCAGAAGAGGTATGATAAGGGCAGAGTACAGAGGGACTTATAGTATGAGGACTTTCTTATTCCTGGAAGAAATATGTCTTAAGTTAGCCCAACATCCCATTAGCTTTTGTGGCTGGCTACCATATCATTCTGTTGACTGATTCATACTGAGTTTTCAGTCTACTAAAAACTCCATTTTTTTTCACAATGTCTGTTTAATCATGGCTCCCGCATCTTGTACTTGTAAAGCTGATTTTTTTTATGCAAAGTTTATGACTTTACATTTATCTTTATTGAACTTCATCACATTAGGTTGAAGCAACAAGGATTTATAAAATACTTATGTTGTGCCAGATAATGTAATACGTTCTGGAATACAAAAATAGATAAATAAAAGTTTCCTGCAGGAGTTCACAATATAATGGAGATACAATATGCAAACTACTATATGCATTGAAGATTTATATAATTTAGATAAATGGTAATTTCATAGGAAAGGCAGTACAAATGGGGGGAAAGGAAATAAGGAAAATATTTTTAGATGAGATGTGATTTGAACTGAGTTTTAAAGGAGTCAAGGGAAAACACAAGTAGGAAGTGAGGAGAAAGAACATCCCAGACATGTGGTATAGCCAGTGAAAAGATGTCAAATCAGGCTATAGAGTAAATTGACCATAGCTCTACTGTGGCCTACTTTATCCAAAATAAACAGGAGAGGGAAAAGGGGGAGTGAGATCATAATATATTAAGAAGTTACATTAATTTGAAATTGTTGAGTATTCAAAGCTGGCATGCACATTATATGCCAGATGAAGAGGAGAATATTTGGATGAAATTTATTGAATTTCTTAAGTGATTATAGATTGATAATTTTTTGTAATTTTCAAAGGAAACATACACTGTTATGTTATTGAAAGTATGTCATATACTGTTACCTAAATTCATTCTCACAGATGATAATTTTGGTAATAATATAAATGTGAGTCAAAAATATGATGAAAATAATTTTATGCATTGTTACAAAATACTACTTTATAATCTAACTGCAATGGGACCACCAATTCTATGTTAGCAGTAATAGACCTAAATTTGTAGTGTAACATTGACAGGAACATTTCAGTTCCAGTTTTCTGAAATGGAGCAAGGACCAGAGCCTCATTGCTGAATTTTTGGACTTTCTTTTGATATATCATATGTATTTTAGGATTCTGACACAAAAGTATATTACATTGCAGTTTGAAAATGTTAATCCTTAAATAGTGATATTAGTCATGCTCTCTCTGTTCTGTGCAGCGCTGTATTTTGATATTCTATATTTGATTTTTAGAATTTCTTATATACCCTACATGGGATGCTTATAAATTCTGGGTGTTAAATATAATAATTCACAAAATTATCAATTACTGCTATTTAAAAATACATCGTAATTGCTAATATTATAAATCTATATAAGAAACAAATTTTAAATTCTTCCATCCATAAAAAGACAGATTAAGTTCCTACCAAAGTATGTATTTGTCATAGTTCATAATATTTTGCAGTATGTTGTGTTCTGTTATATAATATTATATTTTGGGCTAGATATTTTATGTATGGACAGGAATATTTTAATTTTGTTCTCCTTTCAAGAATCTGTACTGTAAAAAAAGGTACATGACAATTTTAATATAAAATATTGAAATACATTTCAATAGTTGAAAATGAAATTTGATTTTACATTCTTAAATAATATTTGCTTTTTTATTTAAAAATGAAATAAAATTGAATTTATTTTTCAATTATTGATACAAACATATAAGAATATTTTCATATTAAAATTGTCACATACCTTCTTTTGTTCTTTAACCTGGTTACAAAGAAAGACATTTTTTTGTTGTTTTTTATTGGAACATGTCTTATTGTGATAGTGAGCTTTTCAATATACTCTCTAATGTGTGTGAATCATCTTTTCAGGGGTGTTGAAGACCATTTCTGGAAAAGAATCTATGACTAATGTAGTATTACTTACTGTGGGCAGAAAAAGAATGAGGTGAGCTATTACTGGATAAATCTTGTTCCTGGAATATCTGATGAATAGTGTTATGAATAGTAGGACAGGTGGCAGGGGATTCACTGAACAAGCCGTGGTCAAGCACAGCTATACAGAATTTTAATGAGTGGTCACATGTATTGCATTAGTAATCCAAATTTAGAGAATCATTTTGATTCTGAGTGGTTTAGTGTTTGAAATCACAATACATAGAGGCGGCTAGGTGGTGCAGTGAGTAAAGTGCAGGCCCTGGAGTTGGGAGGACCTGAGTTCAGTTCCGGCCTCAGACACACACACACACACACACACACACACACACACACACAAACCAAACTAGCTATATAACCTTGGGCAAGTTACTTAACCCCAATTGCCCTCCAAAAGGCAAAAAAAAAAAAAAAAAGAAATCACAATACATCTTTTAAAAAGGTAAATGTTATAAGCAAGTTTTTCTAAGTCCTCATCAATGAGTAAATCTATTTCACATAATTCCATGAGTTTATAATTCATATTAATTCACATTATTTATATAGACAGGGGCCCTCACAATATGGACATAGATAAATTCATAGATACATGGATAGATAGATATGACATCTATCTATATAATAGACACATGTATATGAACACACAATTGAAGCACACAAAAAACATGATATACACATGCCCATATACTATAGCACTCATAGACATATGAAATATGTATACACATAATGGAGTATACATATACATATTCCATACAGCTATATATATATATGTGTAGATATATGTATATGCATATGTACCTACATGTGGTCTTATTGTGACCCTTTGTATAAATATGTGTGCTAATATACACATGTGCATGTTTGTGTGCATATATATGTAACATGCATGTGCATGTTGTATATATTTGCTATTTTTGTGTCTATTCCCATTGTTATATCTATGAATGTCTGTACTCTACATTGAGTTGGTAATTGTAGAAGAATGAATTTTAGGGCTATAAAGAGACTATTCTATTGTTAATTTTTTCCCATTTGAAGTGATGCACTCTGTCCAAAAATACTAATATAATTCCATTTCTTAAACATTGTGAGAATGTCAAAAGAGAGGTTTATTATTATTTTCACTAATAGTAATGATGAATTTTATTATTATTATTACATATTTTCTTGTTGTTATCCAAAGAATTTAGGAATTCAGAGTTTTCACCTTTGATTAAAAATGGGGTTTACAAGCATTATAAAGTTTGTGGTAGCATACACACAGATATACTACTTAAAAGTGTATATTATAATAAGGTTCCATGTTTCCTCAGTTATGTGAACTAAACACCCTACAGGGCAGGTAGGTGGCACAGTGGATAGAGTGCTGGAACTGAAATAGAGTCTTCTCTATGAGTTCAATTCTGGCCTCAGACACTTACTCACTGTGTGGCCTTGAGCAAGTCACTTAACCATGTTTGCCTCAGTTCTTCATCTGTAAAAATGAACTAGAGAAGGAAAAAGTAAATAACTCCACTATCTTTACCAGGAAAACCCCAAACATGGACATGAAGATTTGGACAAAATTGAAACAACTGAACAACAACAACAACAAAAAAACATAATACTTTTCTTTTAACCCGTGTTAGTAGAAGTAGGATTGAAACCATTGTGTTCTTAGTACCGAGTGACAAACTAACAGTATCTTTGAGACAGAGACCAGTTTATCCTGTAACTTCTTCCTTAGTGATGAGTCCTTTCATGATGCATTTGGGTGGTGACTCAGTCGTTGACCTCTTATTCGATCTTTCATCATTCTTCTCTGTAATGATTCATAAAACACTCAAACCCTTCACTGACAATTCTCAATGGCAATGCAACCCAGCAACCCCATATATTCTAGCCTGGATTGCTTTTTATTTCTGGCTGAGGTTAAGCTAAGAAATGTTAACATGTCATATGAATACACTGCCCCCAAAGAGAATGTTTCTTAATACCACTCCCACTATAATTGGCTTCACAGGTATAATGCATGTGCAGCAAACGAAATAAATCTTATCACAGTGAGAGGAAAAAAAATATCCTACTTAAAGTTGTAGGGTTTTTTTTTTTGGTTTGTTTTGTTTAGATCACAAATCTTTCCCTTTCCCCAGTATAGAACAAGTCCATAACCAATTGCCAGCATTGAAGAGAACCACTTAAAGCTTCTAGTGTGCTCTTTTTTTTAAAAGCAAATTTCATTCTTTTCCACTTATTTTTTCACAAAATCATGGTCCCTGTCAAATCAAAGAAGAAAACATGCTTTATAAAATGCTTAATGGCATTTGTCTGGGGCTCCTGACCTATCTGAATATTTTTGGGATTAATTGAAAAGCTTTTTGTGACTTTTTACCCATTCCTTTCACTATTAAATAGAGGAAAATTGAACATCTTTCCTTTCCCTTTTCTCAGCCCATCAGAGTCATGGAGAAGGGGTTAAGGGAAGAGTAAAAAAGGAAAGGAAGGGAGGAAAAGAGGTACATAGAAGAAATTACTTAGTAAATAAAAATAGCCATATCCTGCCTATCTAAGGATATGTAAGGATATCTAAGAAGCTCTCCACTTCTCTTACACTCTGAAAGAAAGGCTAGGTGATTAAGTGTTCATTTTCAAATGAAATCAATGGAAGAAAAATTTAAAGAAATAACATTTTTAAAAAACCATGCCCTCCAATTTCAAGGTACCCAGTGTGTCATCATGTATCATTTTCCAACCAGTACTTCAGAACCCTTTCTTATAAAATAATTATTTCAAGAGGGAGGGAGGAAAAAAATGAAATGACTATAATCACTTTAGTAGTGGAAAATGAATTTTCTAGTCCTATCTTCAATCAAATTTATGTTAAGAAATGCCTCTGTGACCAATGATACAGAATTTGCACATTGTGTTATATATGTTATTGTATCAGAGTCAAGCTAGTCCAAACTCCACATTTTAGAGATAAAATCACTAAGAGGAAAGAGATTGTGACATCTCAGAATCCCAGAATCTGACATTTGAGAGGGACCTCAATGAAGATTTAGTTCTATTCATACAAAAAAAGAATCTCCACTACAATATACAATGAAAGGCAAGTCGACTGGCTTTTGCTTGAAGACTTCCAAGGTTGGAGAGCTTCCTGCCTCATAAGGCTGTCATTATACTTTGGGACATCTCTGATTGTCAGGAAGATTTTTCCTAAGTGAAATTTAATTGACATATTTTCAATCACCACCCATTGATATTGGCATCAAGAAATATATTAGTAGTAACAGAACAAAAATATTTAATATCCACAAATTATAAGGAATTAATAAAAATATTTCAGGTCACAGTCATTAGACAAATGGTGAAAGGATTGGAACAATTTACAAAAGAAGATATAAATATTGTACACAAGTACCTAAAGTTGCTAAATTTGACTACCATTTAAAAAATTTGATGTATAATTTCAAATCCATGAAGTTTCAGAAGATAACTAAAGATTACCAAGTTTAATGATAATGTATTATAGAGAAGTAGATACACTTATACAAAGTACTAAAATTAATATGAGAAGTACATAAAAGATACACTTATACAAAATACATAAAATTAATATGTACAAATTACATTACAAATATGGTCTCTCTCTCTTTCTCTCTCTCTCTCTGTCCTTCACTCCCTCCCTCCCCCATTTCTCCTTTTCTCTCTCCCTCCCTATCTCTTTCTTTCTCTCCCTCTCTGTATGTGTGTATTCCTATGAATATATACATATGTACACATACATATGCATATATTTATATTATATATTTTATATATGTGTGTATATAATTTAAGTGCACTTTAAATATTGAGTATAAAGTTTTAAGTGTTAATCATTTATATATGCCTTTAATTTCATTTAAATGTACAAAAATACTGGTAGTATAGCATGTTGGTTAGATTTTTGGGCTTCTATTCAGAGCAATCTCAGTTCAAATCTTGCCTCTGTCACCTGAAAACTGTATGATTCTGGGGAAGTCACTTGACCTAAGCTCTATGTCCCTCAAGTAATTCCTTAAGCTCTATGTACTAAATCATAGACAGTTTGCATCTATGTTAGAATTTCCTCAATGATGAGGGTAAAAGTTCTTTTAAAATAATTAATAGTTTTCATCAAGTACTGCTTTCACTAGCTAATTTCATTCCCAAATAATTCACTTACTTCTTTTTAGCATAACCAAGACTATGGGGCATTGGGACATTTGTTTACAACAGCTCTACACCAGGTAGGCTGCTAAATTAAGGCAGATGTATTCCTAGGGGTATTTATGACAATTGCAATAGTGCAATTACAAGACCCTGCATATTATGATCATTGTTGAGCTGAGGTCCCTCAAAAAGCAACTCACTTGTTGACCTCACTGCAGAGATATTAATACAGCTGGTGACTAAGTTCATTCTCATACTAGCAGGGGGAAAAAATCTCTAATCATTTGACAGTAATTAGTCAGATTCAGAGTAGGATTCATAACTCTTTTAGGTAGGTAATATCCTACCTACCTAAATTATTTACATTATTAGCATATTGATTTTGATAGCTTGAAACAATATTGCATGTGAATTTAAAAATAAATATCCAAGACAAGATGATTGATTTACACTTCCTTACCCTTATCAGCAACTTCCTGCTGGGAAATGTATTCCTATTAAGTACTATTTTACATGATTCATTCTAGGATTATAGCAATTTTAAAAGGGACCTTGCACAGGTCTGTGGCTGATTCCTAATGGGCATAAATCTCCTGTGGATGGAGTTTATGATCATTTATAGGTGATGGTAACTAATGAACTATTGTTCAGCAAGACTCAATTACTGTTAAAAGTGACAAATAAATGTTCAGGCCAGAGTTATTATGAAAAAATTTAAAATTTAAAAGATGAGAGCAACAATAAAAATACACAAATTTATACGAATTTAGCTGTTTAGAATTTTGTACATCATGTTTTAAAAGTTAGAATACTGCAATATGTAGTTTCTTAGCTATAGTTTCAGTCCAATCACTTCCAGAAAAGAGCAAATAAGAAAATGATTCAGGGATAGGAGAAAGAAAAAAAAAAGTGAAATCATTTCATCTCAGTGTTTCCAGAGAGAAGCCCTGTGAAGAATTATCCAATTAGTGAGGCTTCTTTATTCTTGTTGTATTCAATCTTACTATTTATTTGTCATGAATTTAAAGTATCTAGCTATGAATTCTGTTATCCAACTAGTAATCTGAGCGTGGAGAAAAAATAGAATACTTTACTATTAATCGTGTTTACTTTTACTATTAGTTTCTAGGTACTACTAGAAAATGGGCTATATCAAAGATGAGTCATTTTTCTCTTTTGTTTGCTTTTTCTTCTTTAATATGGTTGTTTTTGTTCAGTTTTTTTCAATTGTCTCTGATTATTTGTGAACCCATTTGGAGTTTTCTTGAAAAAGATACTGGAGTGATTTGCCATTTCCTTCTCCAGCTCATTTTATAGATGAAGAAATGAGGCAAACAGGGTTAAGAGACTTATCCAGAGTCAGACAGCTAGCAGGTGTCTAATATAATAGAGTAAGTCAAATGGTGAGTGGAATGAGAGCTGGATCTGGAAGTTGAGGACCTGTGTTCACAGCCAACCATGTTGTCACAACCTGTGTGACACTATAAGTCATCTCACTCTCTAGGTGTCTGTTTCAACATCATTAAAAAAAAAGTGAGTTGATAATTTCTGGTACCAAGATAAAAGAATGAGGAAGGAACCCTCTGAAGCCCTCCCAAATTCCCCGCCAAACGATTAGAAAACTACTTCAGAATTGATCTCAGAGCAGGGAAGTAGCTTACCAGCCTAGCAGAACACATCTCTTTCACTGGCTTGGGAGGGAAGCAAGGTCTAAGAGCAGAAGCAGCAGCCAACCTTAAAGTAGGGTGCCTGCCACAGATTTCCAGAATTAGGACAATATATCAAGGCCCCACCCTTCTGCAAATCAGCAGCCCCCTAGGCAAGTGAGCAGTGCATACAGTGCAACAAAGTTCCACCAGTGTGGTCCTGTCCTTGGCGCCTACCAGCAGAGAGACTGTTTGCAGAGCAATCCAGCAACAGGTCACCACCCCTGGGGCAGACCAACAACAAAATTATTCTTCCAACACCTGATAGCAGAGAAACTTATTTTCTATAGCAATCCAGGAGGAGGGTTACACCCTTGGGGCAGACCAGCAACTAGGTCAGCCAGCAGAAAGAATCTGTTACTATGGCAACTCAGTAGCAAGGCCTTACTCCTGGATCAGGCCAGCACCTAAACTCCCTACCCAGGAGTAGTGTGTGGTTTGTCCTTCATTCTGGAAGAGGACAGTGACATCAGGGAGGTTATGAAATAACTTGCAATTGACTTTGATTGAGGAAGAGCTGTGCAAAGTCATCAGTCACACTTTCCTCTCCAGAGCCTCCTGGGTCCAGTGACCAAATAGTGATCAGGATGATTGGAGATGGCCCAGGATGTAGTGGAAGACCTGGGCTTTTTCAAGCTAAGGTCTTTTCAAGTGCTTACTTTGAGTGAGGCAACACCCGTTCAGTGAATAGGCCACTTTAAGAAATAAATGAAGAGATGGCCCCTTTAATTAAAAAAATAAACTGATAGGGGAAGACCCTGAGGTTTGCTGGCCAAAAGAGAAACAATTATTACTATTTATCTATTTGAATTGACTAGGAGCTAGGAGGGCCCAAAATATAACCATGAAGTGGTGCTTGGGCAGGGAAAAATTGTTGTCCTATCCCTGAGATCAAGAATGAATTGGGTTTAAGGCTTTGTTTTTGAGGAACAAATATAATCCCACATTAACTAGGTAACTTTTGGTCATCAAAATGTTCCCTTTCTTTGGGCAGAACACCCTCAAGTAAGGGGAGAGGAGAGGGGAGGGAAAAGAAGGGGAGAGGAGTTGCTCAACTGGAACTGGTCAGCTGGGTGCCCATTCAGGCATCTCAGACTACTCACAGGTTGTGGTTTGTCCTACATTCTCTAAGAGGATGGTGACATCAGGGAGGTAGTTATATGACTTGCAATTGACTCTGAATTTTATTTTAAAAAGTAAACCTCTTTAGCACAAAGTAAAAAAGAGAAATGATACAAATGACGGGTAAGAGGAAAAAGTGACATACAGGAATTAGATATGGGAGGAGGGGCTGGTAGTTCTGGAACTCTATTCTCATTGGGAATGGGATAAAGAGGGAATACACACACACACACACATATGTATAAAAGTCTCCTAAATTCAGATAGAAACAAGATGGTAAGGGAAAGATGGTGGTGATAGGATAAGGAAGGGATCTTTGGGGGGTGTAGGGTAAGTAATAGGATGGCTAGGCAGTGGGTGGAAGAAAAGTAGAGGAATCAGGTGGAATAGGAAATAAGAAATATACACAAAATAAAAATCAGAAGTAGAATTTATTAGGAAAAAATCAGGGGTAGCAGTCATGATCTCAGTCAAAGTTAAAGCTAAAATAGATTTAATCAAAAGATAAAAATAGGAAAAACACTCTATATGTCAATCACATTAATCAATATTGTTTTAGACTACAATAATTGACAGTATAAGATTGAAATTTTGCTGTGTTTTAGAAAATGAAGAGTTGGTACACTTATAAATATTTGGAAAGATTTGGACTTAAGAAAGAAGATGTTATCTGCCCTCAGAGAAACAGAGGACAAACAAGTATAGTACACTCTTACCTAGATGCATAGTCATATATATGTCTATATATGAGTGTGATTATAGATATCTAAGAATATGCCTATGTATGCAAGTATATGTGTATATTTCTCACTCCTAAGGGAACTCCTTCCCTCATTATTGTGTGGTTTATTTTTCCTATGTATCTTTTCTCTAATTTCTGTTTTGCTACCGATTTGGATAAATTAATTTTCTTTACTCTTCTCTATTTGTCTTCAATGTGGAACTAGTATTAGAGAGGAAAGGGGCTAAATATTAGAAGTAAATCTTGAGGTCTTTCCTCTCCCCCATAATAATGACAATGTGATCAGAAGTCAGGTTATATCCTTTACTTCAGAAGTGGTCAGTCTGCATTAGTCTAATTATACTAATGGGAACGGACAGATATAATTTTATCCTGGCGTACCCTTCTCCTTTCCTCTCTCACAATGCCTATCATACAGTAAGTGCTACATAAAATATTAGCTGTCATCATCATCATCATCATTATTAAGAACAGAGTGTTTTTTTACCCCAATTTCCTGCTCTTCCCTCTGGCAGGAATTAGTCTCCTTTGAAGAAGGGTGAGAGGGGTTTCCCTTTGACCACAAAACAGCTCTCACCACAAATGTACCAATTACAAATAGAGTCCTTTGCTATGCATTAAAAATAGATATATGAAAACTCAAATTAATTTTCTTCCTCTCAAAATTCTCTCCCTCTTCAACTTTTGAATTTCTACTGGTAACATTATCATTCCATCAGTTACCAAGGCTCAAACTTTATAGTTATTTCTCTCCTTCCTCTCCATAACTCTCCCCAAATACACAGTCACTTATCAAATGTTTAGTTCATTCTTCATGATAAATTTAACTATATTTTTTCCTTTCTATGCCTACTATTATATCCTAGTTTATATGTTTTTCTGCTTTTTAACTAATTAAAACTACCTACTTTTACCCTTTTTCTTTTCCCTCATTTGTCATGTACACTATAGCCAGATGAAACAAAGTGTATATGATGTAATTTCTTTATCAAAAAGAAAACAATGGTTACTCATTATCTATAGAACACATTCCACATACCTTAATACAGCAATCAATGTTCTTCACAGTCTTGACCCAACAGTCTGTTTCGTCCTTATCTTCTACTACATCCTTTTGCAAGCTCTTTACCTCTGAGAAATTTACCTGCTTGCTGCTCAATATTGTACCCCATGCATTTCTGTTTATGTGTGGTCATATTCTTTCCCATACCTCAAAAGCCTTCATCTTTCCTCTTACTCAAGCCTCAATTAATTCTTCAAAGCCCAGATAAAGTCATACCTTTTCTCTGACTTTACAGTTATATGATAATCTCTTTCACCTTGAAGCTTGGTTTTCTGCATTGATTGTATGTTTCACTTATCATATGCTACCTTCTATTATTATACTCATGAAACATTATAAATGATAATATCCAGGTAAAATATGTTTGGAAAAGGAGCTTGATCAATCATCTATCAAGAACAAGAAATAATGGTCAGCCTACATATCCAGATTATTCTAGAATATTTAGTGATCCAGGAGGTATATTCTCTAGCTTGGAGACTTATAGACTGACATGAGAAAGAATTACAAGGTTAAGAAGTATTGATGAATGTATTGATTGGCATAGATCTATACCAATGGAGAAAGTACAGACATCAGTTAAGATAAAAAAAATCCAATGGAATGTTAAACATAGAGTGTGTTCATAACCTGTTTACCACATTATAAATAAGGATTTTTGCATGCAGAAATGACATAAACATTTGCTTGTTTCCTTCACAACACCACAACACCTACTCTCAACATTTTCCCACACTTTTCCTAAGCTGGTAGACATTAAGTGAATTCTTATACTTATCTTTTTAGTAGCAAATATTTGCTTAAAATTTTATTTAAATTATTATATGGTATTAAGGGGTTTAGCAACTTCAATGCTCATGTATATCATTTATGGTATTATGAAATATAAAGTCTTTTATGTATATTCATAGGGTAGTATAATTCAAATATACCATGGTGAAATATATGGAAAATATCATATCCTAGTTTGTTCTTTTTTAAAAAAAATCTTTATAATTTTCCAAATTAAAATTCATTGAAACACATTAGCACCTGGATGGATATTACTTCTCAAATCCAAATACTGATGCTATGGTTTGATCTAAATAACTGGAAATTATTTGTGGAAACAAGCAATTATCCAATGAATTCAATCAAAATGGTTGATAATAGATGTCAAAACTTTCTCTTAATAATTAGGTTGTCTAGACTGAATAATTCCAATGATTATTTTGAGGCTGCTTTTTGTTTCTTTTCCTAGATTATGCATTAAAGGTAGTACATTACCCACCTGTCACTGTCAAAGTGAAATCGAAAAGAGAATAAACCTTTGTTTATTGGCAAGTTGAAGTACTTACTTTCTTCATGTTACCTGTATAATTTTTCATTTGTTTAATCTAAATACTTTTCTTGTAAAACAAATTAATCCAAAGACTTTCACTTTACTATTTGTTCAGATCTGGTTAGATTATCATTATTCTGAATTGATAGAATTTAAATGAATATTTATACTTTAATTAATTTCTATTCTCCTAATTGGCATGTCCCTGGTCTGAACTATTATTTCTTGAAATGTCCAACCATGTTCATTTCAATATTTGAACTCATTTTTTTTTATTCTCCAGATCCTTAAACCTCCTAGTCAAGAGCTTCTCCCTTCTAGTCCTCCTTTCCTCACAGCTTTCCAGTGCCCTTTTATGTATTATTTTTTCCCAATAGAATGTAGGCCTCTTGAAGTTAAGGACTGTCTTTTTTTTATTTATTCTTACCCCCCAGAATTTTACACAGGTATTTTCCACATAGTCAATTCTTAATAAATATTCTCTCTGTCTAATCACACACACACACACACACACACACACACACACCTCAGTTTTGTAATAATCTTGACTGGATTAATGTCTTTGGAATTTAAACTTTAAGTAAACCATCCCCTATCAAACCACCCTCCCCCCAAAAAAATCAATGTGATTGTAAGGTCCTCAAGATGAAGTTAATAATGTGTTAATGTGTTTATTGAATAAATGTTTAAATGATAGAAGAAATACTTTACTCCTAAATAATTTGGGGCTTCCTGTCTGACACGTGACTGAAATCTTCTGTATGTTTTGCTTCCCTCATTAAAAATGTGAGGCAAGTCTGTGGTGCAGTGGATGAATGCTGGGTCTGGATACAGGAAAACCTGAGTTCAAATCAGAACTCAACTATTTAACTCCTGAGCAAGTCACTTAACTTCTGTTTGTTTCATTTACCTCAACTGCAAATTGGAGAGAATAACAGCACCTTCCTCACATGGTTGTGGTGAGAATCAAATGAGGTAAATAAAGCATTTAGCATACACCCTGGAACATAATAGGCCCTATATAAATGCTTATTCTCTTCACCCCTTCCCTTAACCACTGAACTTCTGAAATTCCTAATTTATTCTTTCCCCCAGAGCAGGGACTATTTTCCCTTTTCCTAGTGTATGCCCTGTATTTAAATCAAATTTCTGACATTTATTAGCAGCATTCCTTATGCCCTATGCCACTGAGTCTACCTGACTCTGTTTCTCTATCTCTATGATGGTGATAATAATACCTTTCTTACCTATTCATGGGGTTACTATGAAATTCAACTGAGCTAAAGTATCCAAGTTTTTCTGCAAACTTTAAAATATAAAACAAACACAGTGGTTATTATTTTATGGATATTTTCTCTCCTAATGCAGATCATAGCCCATAAATGTCTTCGCATTCTGTGCAATTCTTGTCTATGCCATCTTATAAATAATCAACAAATAGTTTACCTGCTCGACTGGAGTCCTCCTTCTAGATTTTTTTGAATATTTATTTGATTTCAGTACAGCATTCCAGCCGTCACCCCTATTATCCCTCTTTTCTTACTACATTACCTGCTCAATTCCTTTTCCAATTATAAATTCTATAAATCATATTTTTTATGCAAAAATGTTGTGGTGAAAATAGGCTGTATCAACATTGATGTGTAACAAATAGGTTTCTATGTGTTTACTAAACATTGTGCACATATAGTCCTTGGAACAGGACAGAAAGGAAGAAGCAATCTCTGATTAAGCATGATGGCTGATAGAGCACAGGGAAGAGTCTCAGTCATTTATTCTGGACAATGAATGTGGCATCCTTAGAGTCTGTAAGCATTCATGATGGAGGTGGTGGAATATCATCTAGCTGGTCTGCTTGAACTGTTTATAGCAGAGTAGAGCATGTTTGGGAAGTTGCCGGCCAGTTCTCTCTCTGTGGCTCATTGTTATATCTGATGGGGGCAAAGTCGTGCTCTGAAGTTTAAGTACAATGCCCTTTCCACAACTCAGAAAAGAGAATTCTTATCAGTGTTCCAGTTAGTTTCCTTCTCCTAAACTCAGCTTATGTTGAACATTCAGATGAGAAAGAGAGATAGCTCCTTATCCCGCTATTGTGAAAGACTCCTTTTTATTCTGGCTTTTTGTGAGGGGAATCATCCACCTCTCTATTTTAGCTAGACAACTCTCAGCTTTGGCTAAGACTTGAGAAAGGAAAGAGGGTCTTTAAACTTTTATATATCACCAAGGAATGTCTTGAAACCTGACTAACTACTTCGGATGACCTTAAGACCTTTCTCTTTTTAAAAGAAAAATAAAAGAAGATGGAAGACTTTAGCTGAAGTAGTGATCCCATCCCCTTTCCCCCTCCCCTACACACACACACACACACACACACACACACACACACGTACCCAGATTGGCTGTATAGTTCAAAGATGACTCTTGGCAAGATTCCATCTACTCACCAGTCAATCTTGAACTAAACACAAAGACCAAATAGATCTCTTTTTAGAGGAAGGGACATCATGACATTCTTTATCTCATCAAATTACCAGTCCTATTTAAATCTTCCTTAGTTCTAAATGTTTGTAGCAGCTTTCTTAACAGCATGTTTTAAATACTTTTTATTTTCATTTTATTAACTATCATTTTGATACCATCTCTTCCAACCATATATAGTCATGAATTTTCCTATCAGGATATTTGATTTGTTTGCTTTAGGGACCTCCAGACATGACCTTCAAAGCTCCAAATTATAAAATAGAATTTAACCTGTCATACAGGTGGTGGATATATTTATGAATGGCTAATATGGCAAATGAAATACATAGATAAAAATTATTTTAAAAAACTAAAAGAAATTAAGGACAAAGAAATTCATAGTTTTCTGAATTTCTTCCTCTTAAGTACTGCTTCTCTCTCTCCCTCTCTATTTCTTTCTCTCTCTTTCTCTCTCACACACACACACACACACACATACACAATATCTCACAGGGACTTTTGGCAGGAAAGCAAGCAGCTTATGTCTCAAATAATCTCTTAGAAGTAATAAAGACAGTGGCTCTGAAAAAGCTCACAGGAGAGTCTGTGTGTGATGTTAGTTTCTTGAAGAAGAGCTCTAAAGAGTAGCCTACTAGGAAACATTACTTTTGATCCCAAACTATGGTAAAGACTGCTCCTTCCCTGTGACCCAATTTAGTGAATTGTCAGCAGGTCTTCTCCAGTTCCACACCATTGCACACAATTTGCATAATATAAAACATCAGATCCAAAAGGGAGGGGAAAAAAAACAAGGAGTAGGACACATTTAAATTAACCTTGGATCGTCTCAGAGCTTTCCTGGCTCGTTAATTTCAAAGCACTCCTAGTTCCAAGTCTGCACACAGGGTGGAATCTTCTGACTGTAACAATAAAGGATGGTGGGAAAATTATGTGGTTTCATATCAAACCAGCTCTGAAGTATGATCTCCTTTGCAAGTTGGTCTGACAACCTGACAAGGACAAAATGTGAAATTGTTCCGGGCCAGCTCTGTAGTGACAGACTCTAAAAATCCTGTCAAAATAGAATCAAATCAGACTGCTCAAGAACGTTTTTCATGGAGGGAAATTCAATCTTTGATGGACAAGTGGTTTAGCCCATCTTATATTGTGCCTTTTCTGCACATGAGGATTGTTTAGGTGCTCTGAGTTTGTTTTGGGTAAGTAATTTATTGACATAGACTACAGTCCAGCTTCAACATAATTTAACATATGTTTATGACCCATGAAAACTGTCCCTGAACAGTGTCTGGATAAATTAAAGGCATAACTCTCAGCTTCTTTCACCTTTTCAGAGCCAGAAGAATATTTAGCCCTTCTCTAAGATTGCTTTAAGAGAGAGAAAAAGCCTCTCCCCCTCCCTCAGATACACTCCACAGAACATTAACATAATAACCCTTATTATAGGAGATGCTGGTGCCCTGCAATTGGTGGAAACTGCAGGTCATTCTATTTAAAATAAACTTTTGCACTTAGGGTTTCAGCCTCAATTGTAATTATCAGTGAACACTTAATAAGATAGGGGAGGGTTTAAGAAATTAGAGTCCTTTTTATCCACTGAAAAATATTCCTGGAGTCAGTCCCAAAGTTTGGTGATTAAGTATCTGTACACAGTACCTTGCAAATGCTAATATATCAAGTGAATTCTGGGAAATGTGAAAGCTTGTGTTTTCAGTTTGGATTATAACATTTCTGCGAACATAATTCAATGTTAAAAACATTTATTGGGCATTGATTATGCATGAAGCATGGTGCTAGAAGCTCAGATACAAGGACATAAATGAAACAGTCCCTTCATTGAAGGTGATTACAACCTCCTGATGGAAGGAGAAGGCACCATATATATATATATATATATAATGTATCTACATATATCTATAAAACATATAGATAAAATTTAATACAATGTAATTTTTATGGGGTTGGAGAGACTGCTAGCAACTTTGTAAAGAGGTGTTTCTTAGGATAAACCATGAGAGGAGCTAGCGATTTCACAAAGTAGAATTGTGGATGGGTGTAAAGGCATAGGAGAGTATGTCCATTTGATTGGAATGTATTGTCTCACTGGGGTACTCTAGAAAATTAGATGAAGGGGTTCAATGCCAAGCAGAGAAGTTTGTATTTTATCTTAGAAGCAATAGAGGTCCACCAAAGCTTCACAAAGAGGGGAATGACATGGTCAGAACAGTGATTTGGAAACACCAACTTGATAGCTTTTTGGAAGACTGTTTGAAGAAGGGTGGGACTTGAAACTGGGACATTAATTACGAGGTTATTTTAATTATCCAGACAAAAGATGATGAGCCATGAGAGGAATGATCATGTGAGTGGAAAGAAGGTCTTAGATGAAATAGATCATAGAATCATAGCCACAGAGCTAGGAGAAACCTCAGTGCCCACTTCTTTAATTTCATTGTTTTATAGATAAATATTGTAAAACCAAGAAGCTTGCTCAAGGTCACATAGGAAGTGTCAGAGGTTGGATTTGTACACAGGTCCAGGTAGTACAATGGACAGAGTGCCAGACCTTAAGCCAGGAAGATTCATTTTCCTGAGTTCAGATCTGGCCTCACACACCAGTTTTGTTACCCTGGCAAGTAATTTCCTTATCTGCAAAATGTGCTAGAGAAGGAAATGGCAAACCACTTCTGTATACTTGCCAAGAAAACCCCTAATGCACATGAGTGGAAAAAATGACTGAGCTGACTGACTGCCCTTTGTTTCCAGAGCTAATACTCTTTCTATGTTACTGAACTGCTTCTCTGATTATAGAACATGGGATCTTAAGTTTGGTGGTCAGCTAGTCAAACCTTTTAATTTCACCAGTGAAACAACTGAGACCCAAAGACATTGGGTAATTTGCCCACAAGTTGTAAGTTACTTAAACATGTAAGTTATGGAAGTAGAATTGAAAAGAATTGACAATTAATTGGGAATTAAAGCTGAGGGAAAGTAAAGAGGTGACTCTGAACTGGAGAACCTGAGTGAATGAAAAAAAAATGTCATGGTGCCTTAAAACAAACAAACAAAAAACATAAATTAGGCTAAGGGTTGAGTTTACAGGAAACTATAATGAACTCTGTTTTGGCTGTACTGATATTGGAATTTGGTGACTCAGGACTGGTGCTTAGAAGAGAGGTGAGAGCTAAATATACAGATTTATGAATCATCCATAGAGAGGGGAGAACTGAGTACACAAGAGCTTATGTGATCTTTAGGAGAGAAAGACAGTTTATCCAGAAAAGAGAAAGGACAAATCTTGACCCTGAGATGAGTCCCACAAAAGGACATGAAAGCTATTTGGCAAAGGATTCTGAGTAGTGTTTAAAGGTAAGAGATTTAGGATTAAGCAGTATCATAAAAACACAAAGAAGAGAGATAATTTGGAAGGCATGAATAGTCAAAAGTGCCACCTGCTATAGACAAATTAAGAAATAAAACAACTAAGAAAGCAAGCATTAGTTTACCCATTAATAAATCTTTGGTGATTTTGAAGATTGTATTTTCAGCCTGGTAATGATCCTGAAAGCCTCCTGTACCAAGTTAAGAAGTGAGTGGGAGATAAGGAAGCTGAAAAGAGAAGGGTAAGCTGTGTTGATTTTATCTAAATTTTAGCCATAAAAAAGAGGAGGAATGCAGGATGAAAGTGTGGGTGAACAGTAGGGACAATTGAAATTTTTATTCAATGTATTTTTAAGGATTATGGAAGTTTTTTTTTATTTGGAAGTTTTTATTATTCTCTTATTACAAGGAAAGAAACAAATATTTTTAAATCTACTATCTTTTACACTCTGAACAAGGAGCTTTACAAAAATTCATTTTGGCCCTCACAACAAACATATGACATAGGTATTACTATTATCCCATTTTAAATATCATGAAACAGAGGTTAAGTGATTGGTCCAGGGTCACACAGATGAGTAAGTCTCTGAGATAGGATTTGAACTTAACTTTTCTTGATTTTAGGTGAAGTGCTCTAGCCACTGTATTTATTTATCTATAAAACAATGAAATTAAACAAGTGGGCCCTGAGGTTTCTCTAGCAGCCCCTACAGAAGCTACTTCCCTTTAAATAATAAACGAGTCAAGGAAAGATTGAAAGTGAGATAGAGGAAATAATCTAAGGGTAAATTTCCTAGAAGAGAAGGTCTCCCTTCTTAGGATATGCCTAACAGCATAAAAGGAGGACCTAGTCATAATTTTTAAAAATGGTCAATTTTTTCAATTTTTTCTCTCTGGCTGGACCAAAGCTGGAAAATATATGCATAATATTGAGGGGATTTGAGATATGTAATCATTAAGGAAAGGATATTTATAATGAATAGCTTCCACATTTTAAGTATGAAAGGAGTTCTGTGGAGTAGCCAGGGGAGGAGATGATACAGGAGTGTTGAGGAATGAAAAGGTTTGCAGCTGTGTAGTGTGTATGTGTGTGTGTGTTGTGAGTGTGAGTGTGTGTGTTTGTGAGTGTGAGTGTGTGTGTGTGTGTGTGTGTGTGTGGAGAGAGAGAGAGACAGAGACAGAGACAGAGACAGAGACAGAAATAGGAAAGACTTTAAGGAATTGGCAATATATGATTTCTTATAGCATCATATATAAGTCGAATCAGTAATGGGGAATGTGGATATTTGATATAATTCAGTGTTGGCGTTTTGAAAGAAATAAGCTGCTAAGATATATGGGAAAACAGGTTTAAAGGTAGAGAAAAGTATAATTGCAAACCAGTAATGACTTATGGGACAGAAGGAGAGGGAATGACTACAAGTCATCAGAAGATGTTAATTTTTCTTTTTCAAAGAAACAATACGATCACTGGGTGATGTCTTAATTTGCACAAGTTGGATTTAAGAGACGCAGAGTTTCACAAACTTGCAGCATCACTCTCTTCCAGAATCATTACAGTCCAATGGCAATACAAAAGTCAAGATGACTAATGAACCCAGGATGCAGTGAATGACCTTGGTGTCTTTGATATGTAACCAAGTTCAGGCACCTTCATGACCACTGGAACAAATTGTCCTCATTTTCCCATTCTGCTGCAGGAAGTATTCACATGCTTGAGGTAAAAATTCACCACCAGGTTGGAGACTTGTTGGTTACTATCAAAATAGTTTAGCCTGTGTGATGAGACTATATTACCTGGGGTTGGCTGCTGTTTGGGGAGGTCTATCACCTCTGATATGAGGGTTTGCTGAGCCCTTTTCAGGACTATTCATCCACCTTTGTATTCTACTTGCTGCTCACCTCTCATCCATTGTTATCAGAGGATATATAATTGATTTAAGTGCAGTGAGGAAAGAAGAGATGGAAGGATAGGAAGTTGTGGTCAGAGAAATTCAAGAAATCTGGACCGTGGATGCAGAATGATTATGGGCACTGAAAGTCATCCAGGCCATGGAGAGTTTATGACTTCAATAGGTCAGTTAATCAGGGAAAATTCACTAATTGCTTATTGTGTATCAGGCACTATGAATGGCACTAGGAGAAGGGGAGGAAGCAATGAGAAAGGGAATAAACACTTATTAAGTATGAATGAAGTAAGTGAAAGGACTCTCATAAAATGGAGACAGTGCTCTAAACTCAAGCTGGGCTTCTGCTGCAGATAGGCCTAAGTTTTGCTTCTGTAGATAGGCTTAAGTTTCACTTTCCTGTAGACCACTGATTACTGGGGAACTGAAACTTCCCCCTCCCCTGAAATCACCCACAACCAAATAAGATATTAAAATGCTTATGTCAGTTTTCATTGGTTGAAGATTGTTTCCTTGTTCCTTGTATCTGGGGTACATTCCCAAGCTAGATTGTGAGACCATGCTCTCAACTAATGAGCTTAAGGTCAGTGGGAGGGGTTGTCTGTGTTAGGGCAGCCGTTAAGTCCCCCAGCTTTGAAAACACAGATGTTGGTGCTTCTCTCTCTGGTAAGTATGTATGTATGTATGTATGTATGTATGTATGTGTGTATGTATGTATATAATGGTCAGGCAGCTACAAGCCCTGCCTGTTGGTTTGTTGAATTGTGTTATTTTCTCTGTCTATATTTTTTGTTTGCTTGTAACTTCTGTTTGTACACTCTGAAGTTCAGGGTGCTGATTTTTTCCCCTGAACTAGATAAATGATATCTATATTTGACTAATATTAACCCTTTTTGAGTTGCTTTCCTTCAGAAAAGCAGATCAAAGAACCTATGCTAGCAGCCATCCTGGGTATGCTAGGGTGCTTGCTGTTACAGACAGACAGAGGTAAGAGAGTACTTAGTATCATGTAGCTAACAAGGGTCTAAGGACAGATTTGAATTCAGGTTTTTCTGATTTTAATCACAGATTCTATCTACTGTACCTTATAGATGGGCATAAAAAGAAGCCAAGGTAAAATATTTCCTATTGTTTCTTTTTTACATTTAATTATAATATTAGTTTTTTAATTATACAGTAACAAAAAATTAACATTAAAAAATTAAGTTCTAAATTTTCTTCCTCTTACTTCCTCCTCCCCAAAATGAGAAGGTATGCAATTTGATATAGATTACACATGTGCAGTCATTCAGCTCTTCCATATTACACATGTTGCACAATAAAACAGACAAAAAACCCAAAAATAACAAATTAAAAAATGCTTCAATTTGCATTCATACAGTATCAATTCTTTCTCTGGAGGGAGATGGCATTTTCACAATATTTTAAAAATTGTCTTAGATCGTTGTATTGCTGAGAATAACTAAGTCATTCATAGTTGATCATCTGACAATATTTCCACTATTGTTTTGGTTCTGCTGATTTCACTTTATATCAGTTCATATAAGTCTTCTCAGGTTTTTCTGAAAGCTTCCTGCTCATCATTTCTTATAGCCCAATACTACCCCATCACATTCACATAATGCAACTTGGTTCAGTTATTTATTGATTGCCATCCCCTTAATTTCCAACTTTTTATCATCACAAAAAAGCTACTATGAATATTTTTGTAGATACAGGCCATTTCCGTTTTTCAAAAAATTTATGTAAGATATATACCACAGAATTTCTAGGTCAAAGATGATGCACAAATTTATAACCTTTTTTTTTTTTAACATAGTCCCAAATTGCTCTACAGAATGGTTGGATGAGATAGCAACTACACCAATAGTGAACGAGTGTCCCATTTTGTCCACAACCTTTCCAGCATCTGTCATATTCCTTTTCTGTTATGTTAGTCAATCTGAGGTGCTACCTCAAAGTTCTTTTCATTTGCATTTCTCTATTCATTAGTGTTTTGTAACATTTTTTCCCCGTATGACTATAGATTGCTTTGATTTCTTCTGAAAACTGCCTGTTCATGTCCATTGAGATTTATCAATTCAGGAATGACTCATATTCTTAAGAATTTAACTCAGTTTACACACACAGACACATATACACACATATATGTAAGAAATGAGGCCTTTATCAGAAGGACTTGCTATAAATTTTTTTTTTCCCATTTCATGCTTCACCTTTAATCTTGGCTATGTTGGTTTTGTTTGTGAAAAGGTTTAAAATCAATATAATCAAAATGGAATTTCTTTTTCTATCTCTTACTATAGAACTTTGCTAATAATATACCAAAATGTTAATGATATGTATTTTGTATTCTGAAACTTTGCTGAAGTTGTTAATTAATTCAAATAGTTTTAACCTGCTTGGATTGCAGTCTAGGGTGGAGGTCCTGGGGTGTGTGACCAGCTTGCCAGAGTGTGTGGAGGCCTCAGAGAGGGCACGCAACTAATACCTCTGGCAGTTGAGAAAACCCTTGTGTTTGAGATGAAAGCTCCTCTGTCTGGTGGCAGAGTCCTACTATGGCAAAAAGCCCAGGGGTCAAGTGACTGAGGGGAGACATGACCAGGCAAAGAAAGAAAAGCAAACAGAAGAATCCAACATTAGACTCCTACATTGGGGACAAAAAGATCAAAGCATGGAACAGGAGGAAGACAGTGAAGTCAGAACTCCTGCAGCAAAAGCTTCAAAGGAAAATACGAGCTGGTTACAGGACATAGAGGACCTTAAGAAGCAGATAAGAGAAGTGGAGGAAAAATTGGGAAGATAAATGAGAATGATGCAAGAAAATTATGAAATGAGAATCAACAGCCTGACTGAGGAAAATTACACCTTAAAAAACAGACTAACTCAATTGGCAAGAGAGGGTCAAAAAGGCAACGAGGAGAGGAATGACTTAAAAAGCCGAATTTGCCAGATGGAAAAAGAATATCAAAAGGCCAATGAGGAGAATCATTTTCTCAGATTTAGAATGGAGCAAAGGGAAGCTAGTGACTTCATGAGAAATCAAGATGCTGTTAAACAGATCCAAACAAATGAAGGAATAGAAGACAATGTGAAATATCTCATGGGAAAAACCACTAACCTGTAAAAATTATTGTACTACCGGAAAGCCATGATAAAAGAAAGAACCTAGAAATCATCCTCCAAGAAATTCTAAAGGAAAATTGCCTTGATGTTCTAGAAGCAGAAGTCAAAATAGAGGTTGAAAGGATCCACTGATCACCTCCTGAAAGAAAACTCCAAGCAGTATTATTGCCAGGTTCTGGAATTCCCACATCAAGGGGGACTTTCAATAAAGGAATTTCAAGCATTCCTAATGAAAAAAAACAGAGTTGAATAGAAAATTCAATATTCAGATATAAGAAGGAAGAGAAGCTTGAGAAGGTAAACAGGGAAAAGAAATCATAAGCCACTTCTCAAAGTTGAAATAGTAACATTACTATATGGAAAAATGATAATTGTAACTGATGAAACTTTTCTCAATATGAAAATAGTTGAAGGGAATATATATATATATATATATATATGTCTATATAGGAGGGTATATGGGCTTATGAATACATATGTGAATGTGTGTATATATGTTTACAGGTATACATAGATAGAGGGTACAGGACCAATTTAATAGGAAGAGATGATACTTAAAAGGTGAAGTTAAGAGGTGAGAGAGGAATATAATGAGAGGAGATGAAGCGAGACAGAATGAGGTAAACTATCTCATATAGAAGAGGTAAGGGAAAATGGTTATAATGGAGGGGAAGTATAGGAAGGCAAAAAGGAGTTGGTCCACCTTATTCTTATGGAATTTGGTTCAGGGATGGAATGACATATACACTAAATAGGGTATCTCAACCTACAGGACAGTAGGGGGGTAGGAGATGAGAGGGGGGCTGATAGAAGGGAGGGCAGGCTTGGGGGGAGGGAAGTTGGAAGCACTCACTTTTTAAAGGGGATGAGGTCAAAGTACAGAATAGAACAAATGGGTGGTGGGAGAGGAGGGAGGGAGGAAGGGAATGAATCTGGAATTCAAAGTTCTAAAATAAAATGTTTAAAATTATATATATATATATACTTTTATTAATACTATTTTATATGCAATTGGGAAATAAGATATACAGGCACTGGGGCACAGAGATCCACCATGCCCTACTGGAAAAATTTAAGGGGGTATGGGAAAAGATATGGGAGAGAGGCGATTTGAGAAGGGGATATCTTATGGAATTGCTGTTTTGGGGTGTTGGGTAGGGAAAAATGTGGAGAAAATTTGTAACTCAAATTCTGGCAGAAATTAATAATGTAAATCAGAAGTTAATAAAGCATTTGAAAAATGAAAAAAAAAAACTCTTTAATAAAAACCTTTAAGCATTTTCCTAGCCAAAAATAAATAAATAAACCACACATACATTGTTTTTTCTAATTCTCACGTGATACTTCTCCTACACTCTTAGACTTGCATTTACCACCATATAACCTAAACAAGACAATATTTGCTTCTCTTTCTCTCCCTCTCCAGCCTGTATTCAGCAGAGGGGGAAGGGAAGAGGAGAGAAAGAGAAAACCACATTCTAAAGAAATGTCCAGCATTTCAGCTGCAGTTTAAATCTTACATGGTGTTAGATTACTCACTCACACTCATTCACACAGCAACACAAAAACAGAACAAGTAGAGAATCTGACAGGAAGGTACCAAAAGCTCACAGAGGATTGTCACAAATCCTCGGCACAAATCACATATTTACTTGGCTTCCAGATAGACACTAATAGAGGCCAGGTACGACTTGCTTTAAGATAACCTAGGCACAGATCTGTAGGTGTAGGAGGAAACTGGCCCATCCTTTCTTCCTGCCCTTGAACACACAGAGTCTATTAGTTACACAGCCATGTTACACAGAAACACAAAGAATGAATGTACAAGCCAGTTTCACTTCATCATTTTTTTTTTATCCTTCCCTTTATATTTTGGCAGCTCATACCAATTCTGTAACCTATCTCCCTAGGGACTATTAACCGGCACTTCCTGACACTGCTCCTGATTCTTTGGGGTTTTGTACTGCTCTTTCCCCAAAGTTTGATGAAGGTCACTCCCAGACTCCTCTATATTCTGAATTATCTCAACAGGAGCCACCCGCCTGCCAGCTGTCACCCAATAGCTTTCTCAGAGAGTGCTTCTCCTTGGCATTGTTTGCAGTCTGTTTCACCACACAGTTTATGTGAGAGGCTCTTCCCCTCGGGTATCCCTTGACACAGCCAATTGACCCCCAGATTCGAGTGCTTACCTTCGGGCTTCATGCATGTATTTCTCCCACTGCCAGCTCAATCAATTTACCCTCTGTTTACCGAGCTTCGGTTCTGTCACTTTTGCTTTCTCTTACACTGAGTTTCTCCACTTCAGGCACTTTGCTCAGCAGGGAGGCGAAACACCACCCTACTTCGGAGACCACAGGAACAAAGTGTCCCACGGGCACCTGCCTCCAAATAGGGGTGCTGGTCGTTCCCGGCTGAGTCATGTGATCCCAAGACACGAGCCCCCAAAACTGTGTGGGGTACAGCGACCCTAACACAAATTGACTACTCAGAGGCCTCTCAAAGTGAAGGTAGCAAGTTTTATTAGAATGTCGTGAGAAGCCGGCGGTCCAGTCAATGGAAAATATCCAGGGAGAGGAGGCCGCCTTATAGGAGCAGAAACTGGGTTAAATAAGCAAGGGTTACCCGCCCCTCCGAAACATTAACCTAATTATTACTAATGAGGATCTAATTTTGTTAGATAACATGCATAATACATGAGGTCCACTATGCAAGTATAGTAACAAACTCAGAATACTGAACCCCCTTCAGTCCAAGCTAGATGTGTCCTTATCTGGGCCTGAGTATCCCAAGGCTACTGCTTTCTGAATGGTGAAATCCACCTGCTGCTGCTAGCTCCTTTTATTCTACATTATTTCATTTTTAGTATTATCTAGAAGTTCTCTGGGAACTGGGAGCTCAACTTCCAAGGTTATTGTCTGGTACTTTTTATCAGTACTTTTGTTTCAGCAATTCCTGCAGTTCCATAGAAACTTAACTCTTTGCTACCTCTCAACTACCATTCCTTTCCCCAAACTAAAAACGTCTTTAATTTGGTCTGAATAGTTAATCCAATCAATTGTATTAATACTCAATAGCTCTTACATTACCTTGAAATACACTATGACTAACATATGTGTATATATGACATATATATGTGTGTATATATATATATGTATACAGAGAGAGAGAGAGAGAGAGAGAGAGAGAGGTATAAACTTACATATGGGCAAACAATACTGAACTCAGTTACAAAATATAAGGAAGTAACAAAAATGTATATAAGATGTATATAGAATGGGAAAACTTCAAGTTATCCCTCACAAATATGCTAGTACATATGGAAAATTCAAAAGTGGTAATTAAATTGGAAAAGATCAGTTTCTATGCAAAAATATTTAGGAATAAAGGCTTTCCATTGAGAAAGGTCAGAGATAGCAACAATAAGATAATAATAACTGTACCATCAAGTTGCTAGAGTAATGTGTCAAAAGGCTAAAAATACAGGTTGCATCCAGATCATTAAGGACTTTGAATATCAGTAGAGTCATTAATAATTGGTTTAAGATATCATATGGAACCATTTTATCAAATAAGAAAATGAAATAGACTTATGATTTGGCAAAACCACTTTGAAATTGGGTGGTATTTCACTTTCCAGGTAACTATCTATTTTCCAACAATGGCTCTGCTTAAACAGAGATTGTCTCTTTTTGGTATTTGTATCCCAAGGACTTAGAACAGTGTCTGACACATAGTAGGCACTTAATTAATGTTCGCAGAATTGCATTAAAGGGGGAGAGAGAAGGAAAGGGAAAATAAGAGAAGAAAGGAGAAGAGAAGAGAAGAGAAGAGAAGAGAAGAGAAGAGAAGAGAAGAGAAGAGAAGAGAAGAGAAGAGAAGAGAAGAGAAGAGAAGAGAAGAGACTAGAACATAAAAATGATGACAGAATTTTCAGGTAATTGCATTTGGGGAACAAATACATTTGTAACCAGAATGGGATAAGGTTAAATGTACAACACAAGGAGGAAGAAATATTCACTAAATATAAAGTTATGAGACAGAAATGTATGCCAGTAAACCAGACTCCTTTTGTGCCTATTGAAATTTCTGGAGAACATAAAAGATTCATAGGATTTGAAGAATACAAGAGAAATGTTTTATAGTCAGAATTAGTGTGCTGTCCAATACAATGAAAATTAACATATCCACTTTGGCTAATCATGAGAAGTTAGTACTTTGTCCTCCTCTGGAAGTGGTGTCTCACATAGTGTTTACTGAGACAAATAAACTGTACATCTCACCATCACAAGTACAATTTCTACTTCATTGTTTCTTAGTATAGTCTCTGAGTTAGAGCAACATCTGTTTAATTGTCTAGCTAAACCATTGCTGTTTGTCACTATTGCTCCACTGGGCTTGAAGAGGACCAATTTTGATGCCTCACAGAGAATGAAAAATGGCATCCTTGTTAAGACATCATTGCCCCAAAGTGTCTTCCTGATGGCAGTAATGTCTATGTCACTGGAGTCTCCATGTAGTAAACAACTTTTTCTGTTGAAGAACTGCCTTGGTTGTACAAAGGGTATTTATTGCTTTGTTGACTTTAAGGCAATAGAATCATGCTTTAGATTTAACTTCTCAGGAAAACACACACACACACTCACACACACACACACACACACACACAAACACACCCCAGGATTCTTAAATTCAACTTCTGGGTGTTATAATTTAACATAAAAGTATATTAGTATTTTAAAATATTATAAATTGTTTTTAAAAAATAAGGAAATTGACCTCTGGGTGACAAGATCAGAATGATAGAGGACTAGACATTTTCTCAAGTCCTCTTCACCTCTTACTTAGAAGCAGTAGACAAATCACAGTATATTCAATAGGCAAAGAAGCTCTAAATACATAACAAGATAAAAGTCTTATGAATCAGCAAGGAAAAAAGTTAATTTTTTTTGTCTTTGTGCTTGGTTTTCCCTACCTAACATCAGCCTTCAAGCTCTGGGGGGTATACAACCATATTTAGTCTTGCGCTACACCATACACTCAGAAATTTTCTTGGTGCTGTTACTATTGCACTTTTCCCCCTTTTCAACAAGTAGAGGACACACACCCACTTTAGCAATCTGTAGAAGAATGGGAGTTATAAGGAAGTGAGCTTGTGTTCTGCCTTGGGCAATCCTATTCAGCCCTAGGGGGAAAAAAATAGATGTTTCCCTCATGTGAACCTGCACTGTATCAGAAGGAAATGGGATTGGATTAAGGGGGGGGGGGGGGGGGGGGGAGCAGGCTCTCCTGCTAGACAACAAAGATCAGGGCCAGTGAAAAGTCAATCTCTCACCTTAGAAGAAGGTATAGCCATCCCTCAAGGCCAGGGATGTAATACACAGAAGCACCAGCTGGGAAATAACTGAATGGATCCCATAGCACAACTAAAATTAAAGCTCTGAGACACATAGTGGTTAAATTTGACAATTCCAAAGTTGAAAAAAAAATTTCTAACAGTGAATAGGAAAAAGACTTTCAAATTGAACTCTGATTAAATCATCCCATTTGATGAGGCATTTGCATGAGGCCATAAGCCTTACATTGTGGCTGGGCCCAAATTTCTGTTACTAGACTTCCTACCCTTGATACTATCAAAATATCAATCTACCCTTGAACTGGCCTAGCCCACCATCATCTGCAGTCTCCAGGGAGCTCCAGCAACTTCCCACCCTTAATCACTCATTTACCTCATTAACTCTTCCTGAAGACCCTCCCAAAATTCCTCCTCTAGACTACCCCTAGGTTCTTCCTAAAAATTTTCTGTATATAAGACCCCATCTCACACCATGTGGTATGAGAGTGACAGAATTTTCTAGCACAGACTTACTTTGTTTCCAGTACAAGCAAACTTTTAATAAACTTTGCTTTCCTTTGGCTGAGAGAAGACTTGAGTCAAATTCATTCAGCAGGACCTGGCATGTTGGTATTTTGGGGTCTTGAGCACCCCTACCCTATACCTCATCATTTTATGGTGACCTCTTCGGGGTGGATTAATATTTTAACCCAGGAAACTCGGAAGATCTGCAAGAAAAGTCTGTCTCACTCTGGTAAAAGGGGAGAATATTCCAGCACAGGAAGTGTTCCTGCAAGCCAGAAGAAAATCCCACTTTTGCAAACCAGTGGGAAATCCTGAAGGCAAACATCAGGTGGTGGTGCAGGCAAACATCAGCAACAGGATGCCCCACATGCCTTAGCAAAAAAGGGAACTGGCAGACTCTAGCTTGTTGAACCATCACATGCTTCAGCAGA
The DNA here is from genome assembly GCF_028583685.1 of Petaurus breviceps papuanus. NCBI lineage: Eukaryota > Metazoa > Chordata > Mammalia > Diprotodontia > Petauridae > Petaurus > Petaurus breviceps. Next base: position 6,579,511 of record NW_027187278.1, on the reverse strand, counting down.
GCCCCAGGTGTGCAGATGTCTTCCAGTAGCCAGAGCTCCACATCCTTCATCACAGCCCAGGGTCATAGGGCTGGCTTCCAGACCTCCTGGTGATTCAGTGCAGCTCAGGTAACACAAGCATTCTCCAAGTACTTCAGTATAGAACCAGAAAAGTGCAGAAAAACCTTACCTGGTCTTCAGTAGATACCAGACACTGTTGTGAAGAGAATAAGAGAGAGACTGAGATCTGGGTTTTAGATAAATTTAGATGTGGATTTATTGATCAAATGTGTGACTGCTGGGAGTATATACTCAAATCAGGAAGCCCCTGATTAAGACATAGGCAAAGCTTATAAAGGCAAAAAACACAAAAAACAAAATTGGGGAGGGGAGCTAGCTTAAGCAATGACATACAGAAGCCAAGAACAGCAATTGGTTGGATCTATAGCTCAGGACTAATTTGGGAAACATGACACAACTGTACAAGGCTGGGACCCTCCATGTGATGGGATCCCACCCAGAACAGGGTAGAAGGTACAGCGTGGAGGGAACAGGGGGAGTGAAATTTCCCAGAACAGGCTGGGGTCATGGAACAGGCCAGGTCCTATTTTGGGGGAAGGGCGTGGGGGAATCCTGCTTGGTCATCCTTCTGGGAGGAGGACCTTGCTGGGTCAGCATTTCAGAAAAGGGTGGTCTCTTGCATGGGATAGACTTGCTCCATGATCTCTAAACATGCTTGCACCATAATCCTTATACAAAATGCTGCTTCAAGGATTACTGATTTAGGGAAGTACTAACTTAGGTAAAGATAAAGGAGCAGGGGACTTTATGACACTCTTACCCAGGGCTATGCCTTTAAGCTGTTACAAGCAGTTACAGGATATAGGATAAAGACAAAGATAAATATAAGGGGCTTAATGGTGGCTTAATGGTGGGCTCCAAATCATGTGGCACGTGATTTGGGTTACCTTATAACAACATCACAACTAAGGACCCCAGCTCAACATCATGTAAGCTGCCAGACTCCTACAGTCTCCAGCTGTCAGCACCTGAGGCCCTGGAATCAGGAGGACCTGAGTTCAAATTCAGTCTCAGACACTTAACACTAGCTATCTGTGTGACCTTAGGCAGGTCACCTAACCCCAATTGCCCTCCCTTACCCCCTTCACAAAAGAAAAAAAAGAGACAGTCAAACAAAATCAAAAGAATGAAAAAAAAATAGAAAAAAATGTAAAATACTTCATTGGAAAAATAACTGACATAGAAAATACATCCAGGAGAGATAAATAAAAATTATTGAACTCCCTGAAATCCATGATAAAAACAAAACAAAACCTTCACTGGTAATTTAGAACCACAGGGTAAAATAGTCATTGAAAAACTCTGCCTATCACCTCCTGAAAGAGATCCCAAATGAAAATTCTCAGGAATATTCTAGCCAAATTCCAAAATTATCAGGTAAAGGAGAAAGTTCTGTAAGCAGTCAGAAAGAAACAACTTAAACAGTGTGGAACCACAGTCAAGATCATGAAGGACTTTGCAGTTTCTACATTAAAGGATCAGAGGGCTTGGAATATGATATTCTGAAAGGCAAAGGAGCTTGGATTATAACCCAGAATCATTTACCCTGTGAAAGTGAGTATAATATTTCAGGGGAAAAGACAGACATTCAATGAAATAAGGGCCTTTCAATAATTTCTGATGAATAGACCAGAGCTCAACAGAAAATTTGATCTTCAAATGTAAGACTCAAAGAGAAACATAAAAAGGTAAAAAAATAGAAAGTGAAAACAAGCCCCTACATGTTATTCAGTAAGTTTAAACTGTTTATGACCCAACACATGAAGATAATACTTGTAACTCTTAAGAACTTTTTACTATGGCATTTAGAAAGTGTATACATAGAAAGAGGGAATAGATATAAGTTGACTTTGACATAAGGATAAAAAAAAATACCAGTGAAAAAACTGTACTGGGAACAGAGGAAAGGAGGAGACAAAAAGGGTAAATTACATCATATGAATTGGTGCAAAGACCAACTACAGTAAAGAGAAATAAGGGAGGGTGGTGAGAAATGTTTAAAGCTTACTCTCATTGTATTTGGATCAAAGAGGAAAAACCATGCAACCTCAATTGGGTACAGAAATATACCTTATTCTACAGAGAATTAGGAGGAGAAAGGGGAAAGAAAAAGGAGGGGGTACATAGAATGGATGACAGAAGGGAGGGAAGAAACAGGGGAAAGGGGAAAGAAAAGAGAAGGTGGCTGATAAAAGGCAGGGCAGACTGAAGAAGGTGGGGGCCAGAAGCAAAACAATGGTGAGGAGGGAAAGCGTGAAAGGAAAGAGAAAAGCACAAATGTGGGAAAATAAGATGCAGAGAAAGACATAGTAATGATAATTATGAATGTGAATAGGATGAACTCTTTTAAAATGGAAGTGTATAGTAGAGTGTATTAAAAACCATAATTTTACAATATGTTGTTTACAAGAAACACTTTGAAGCAGAAAGATACATATAGAATAAAAGTAAAAGGCTGGAAGAGAATATATAATGCTTCAGCTATAGTAAAACACACACACAGTGTAATGAGAACGGGGACTTGAATATCTTCACTGCCCCTTGTATTGGCAATCAAACAGGTACTTAGCACAGCCAAGCACAAGCAGCTTTCCAGAGGCCTGTTGCTGTCAACAGATTATGTTGACATATTATGATTATGATTACACAGTAGAGCGAAATCTCTATTCTGTAAGAAAAAAACATTCACAGAAGGGGGTGGAGCCAAGATGGCATAATAGAAGCAGGAAATTCCATGACCTCCCTCCACAACCACTACAAATATCTATAAAATATGACTCTAAACAAATTTTAGAGCCACAGAACCCACAAAGTGACAGAGAGAAAGAAACAAATCTCCTGAAGTCAGCCTGGCAAAACAACAGGAAGGGTTCATCACAGCCTGCTGGGAACAGTCCTACATGAGCCATGTGGTTTTGGCCCCAGGGAGACAGTGGGGGGCAGGAGCAGACTTCAGGAGAGTGAATCACCAGCAGTTGTGGTACATTCCAGACTTTTCAACCTATAAACACCAAAAATAAAGTAAAAGGTCAGTGGGGAACACAATTGGAAAGGAAGGGCACAGTCTGGCCCTGCCCCTGAGGCAAGAGGTGGCTGACGCACAGTGGCTGCAGCATCTGCCACATGGTTGCCATAGGAGATCATGGCCTACAGATCTTTGGGGGCCAAGCAACCATTCAGAGGATGATAACTTTTGCTTTGACCTGCTTGGATGTGGGTAACTTTCTTGGGCAGTGGTCCTGGGGTGAGAAACACCAGTTTGACAGTATGGTATCTGAAGAGAGTGTGCCTCCTCAGACCTCTGACAACATTTGTGAAAACCCCCCAGCAATTTGGAACACAGCTCTCTTTTCTGGAAACAGAGTACTACTGTAGCAAAGAGCTCAAAAATCAAGTAATTGACTGGCAATATGAGCAAGCTGACAAAGCACAAACAGACCACAGACACTTTTTTGGGGGAACAAAAAGGATCAAAGCATGGAATGGGAGGAAGACAACTAAGTCAGAACTCCTGCATCAAAAGCTTCTGAAAAATATATGAACTTGTCACAGGCCATGGAGGAACTAAAGAAGGATGCTGAAAATCAAGTAAGAGAAGTGGAGGAAAAACTGGGAAGAGAAATGAGAATGATGCAAGAAAATCACGAAAAGTGAGTCAACAATATGACTGAAGAAAATAATAACTTAAAAAATAGACTAACTTAAATGGCAAAAGAGGCCCAAAAAGCCAATGAGGAGAAGAATGACTTAAAAAGTCAAATTTGCCAGATGGAAAAGGAATTTCAACAACTCAGTGAAGAGAATAATCCTTCAAAATAATATTGGAGCAAATGGAAGCTAATTACTTTATGAGAAATCAAGATATTATTAAACAGATCCCAACACATGAAAAAAATAGAAGGCAATGTCAAATATCTCATTGGAAAAACCACTGACCTGGAAAATAGTTCTACAAGAGATACTTAAAAATTATTGGACTACCTATAGAAAGCCATAATCAAAAAAGAACATAAAAATTATCCTTCAAGAAATTCTCAAGGATATTTTTAGAACCAGAGGGCAAAATAGATATTGAAAGAATCCACCAATCACCTCTTGAAAAAGATCCCAAAAAGAAAACTGCTAGGAATATTATAGCCAAATTCCAGAGTTTCCAGGTCAAGGACAAAATATTACAAGCAGCCAGGTGGTAACAATTTGAGTATTGAGGAATCTCAATCAGGATAGCACAAGATGTAGCAACTTCTACATTAAGGGATTGAAGGGCTTGGAATATGATATTAGAGAGGTAAAGGAGCTAGGATTAAAACCAAGAATCACCAACCCAGCAACACAGAGTATCATGTTTCAGGGGAAATATGGTTATTCAATGAAATAGAGGACTTTCAAGCATTTTTGGTGAAAAAACCAGAGTTGAATAGAAAATTTGACAAGAAGCAAGAGAAGCATGAGAACATAAACAGGGTAAAGAAATCATAAGAAACTTATTAAAATTGAACTATTTATATTCTTACATGGTAAAACAATAATTGTAGCTCATGAGACTTTTCTCAGTAGGAGGATAGTTGAGGGAACATATATATATATATATATATATATATATATATATATATATAGTATACATATCACATATATGTTTTTATAGGAGGATATATGTGTATATAAATACATATGTGAATGTGTGTATATATGTGTACATGTATACATAGACATAGAGCACATGATCAGTTGAATAGGAAGGGATGATATCTAAAAAATAAAATTAAGAGTTGGAGGAATATAATGAGAGGAGATAGGGAGAGATAGAATAGGGTAAATTACCTCATAAAAAGAGGCCTGAGAAAACTGTTACAATGGAGGGAAGAACAGGAAGGCAAAAGGGAATGGGTCAACCTTACTTTCATTGAATTTAGCTTAAGGAGGGAATAACATACACACTAAATTGAGTATCTTACCCAACAGGAAATAAGAGGGAAAGGAGATAAAAAGGGGGATAATAGAAGGGACAGCAAATGGGGGGGGTAGTTTGAAGCACATACTTTTGAAAAGGGACAAAGTCAAAGTAGAAGAAAGAAAAGTGGGGGGCAAGATAGGATGGAGGGAAATATAGTCATTCTTCCACACTATGTCTACTATGGAAATGTTTTGTGTAACTACACAGGTATAACCTATATTGAATTGCTTTTCCTACAAGTACTAGTGAAGAGCAAGGGAAGAAGGGAAAGAATATATAAATTAAACTTTTAAAGTCAAATGTTAAAAATACATATTATATTTTTGCGTGCAACTGGTAAATAAAATACATAAGCAATGGGGTATAGAAATCCATCTTGCCCTACTAAAAAGTCACAGGGGGATGTGGGAGCATATAAGAGAGAGCAAATTGGGGGAAGGGATATTCAGTAGGATTGCTATTTTGGGGTGGGGGTAGGGGAAAGATGGGGAGAAATTTTGTAACTCAAAATCTTGTAGAAATGAATGTTCAAAACTAAAAATAAACAAATTAAACAAAAAAAATAAACCATTCTCAGAAATCAAAGTATAGCATTCACAATGTTGTAGCATAACAAATTATCACTAAAATGGCCACATACTTTTTACCAAAGTGGTCACATAGTTTTAAATAAAATACAGTCTTTTAGTCACTCAATCATTTAGTAACACAATCATTTAGTTAAGGCCTTAAATCAATCACAAAATACAAAAGTCAAAGTTCTCCACCCCTAGGTCTCATTGTCTTAATCTCTTCAATCAAAAATCTTCTTTCTTCTTAAGTGGAGAAGGCCTTAACTCAATTATTTAAATGTAAAAGTAAGAGTTCTCCACCCCTAAGCCACAGTAAATAATGATCTTCTCAGTTTGCATTAAATACCCAAGGAGAGGTCTTTTCATCTTGACTCCTCAAGGCAGGCTCTCAACTTCCATGTTTCCTCTTCTGTGGTCCCAGCTTCTGACCATATCAATCCAACTGTCACCTGAGTTCAAAGACAGACAGCTCTCTGTTCCTTGTCCAGCTCCTTGTGTAGTTCCTGTTCCATAATGAAGCTCACAGTGTCTGGTCCACCTCAAGTCCTTTACACTTTCTGTTCCTGGGAAGACAAATCTTAACAAAGCCCCAATAATAACCACACACATTCCTGGCACCATCATCAATTCACTTTTTGCCTGTGAAACAAGCATAGACACAACAACAAGGTCTGAAGAATCAACACAATTCATCAGTATAGTCCCAGGTCTTCTGAAAATGTCAATAAGACCCTCCACCAGGATTTCTGTAATAATACAACAAGAAAATCCTCTTTCAGAGCTTCTGAATCAGCAGTAAGCTCCCAGGGCTTCTGTAACAATAGCAACATCCTTTATCAACAGTTGAATCTGACAAAGTAACATGAAAACAGACAGACAAATTACCAGTACCACAGTCATGCTTCCTCCCAGTTCTCCTCTCTTCTTATTTATCAATTCTTCTCAATTGTCTTTTAGTTCTTCTCAGTTCTTTGTTCTGCCACCACAAGTTCTGTCCTGCAAAATATTCTCAATTCATACCAGTTCTCAGAAGTTCTCCAGATCCTAGCAGTTCTCTCTCTCTCTCTCTCTCTCTCTCTCTCTCTCTCTCTCTCTCT
>NW_027187278.1:6538835-6572728 GCF_028583685.1 Petaurus breviceps papuanus | reverse complement strand
TCTCTCTCTCTCTCTCTCTCTCTCTCTCTCTCTCTCTCTCTCTCTCAGAAATTCTGGCTCTCTAGCTTGGGATTTTTCTCAAATATGGTATTAGGTTCTTCCTGTCCCACTCCTTCCTGTTACATCAGCAACTTTCTCCCACTGTGGGATTCACAAGTTCTGCATCTTAATACTTGATACAATTATGAACTTGAAACAACTTGCTAACTACCTGTTTGATTGCCAATACAATGGAGAGTGAAAATCTTCAAATCCCCTTTACCACTACACACACACACACACACACACACACACACACACACACACTCACACAGAAACAGGGTTACCAATCCTGATCTCAGAGAAAGCAAAAGCATAAATAGAACTAATTAAAAGAGATAAGGGAGGAAACTACACCTTGTTAAAAGGTACAACAGATAATGAAGTCATGTCAATACTCAGCATATACGTACCAAAAAGTATAACTCCAATTCTTAGAGGAGAATTTAAGTGACATGAAGGAAGAAATAGACAGCAAAACTATGCCAGTGGGGGATCTCAAACCTCACCTTTCAGAACTAGATAAATCTAACTTAATAAATAAGAAAGAAGTTAAGTTGGTATATAGAATTTTATAAAAGCTATATAGTATAGACCTCTAGAGGAAATTGAATGGGGATAGAAAGGTATATACATTTTCCCCCCATACTATATGGAACCTACACAAAAACTGATTATGTATTAGGGCATTAAAAACCTTACAATCCAAAGAAGGAAGGAAGAAATGCTAAATGCATCCTCTTCTGATTATGATGCAATAAAAATTTAGCCACAGAAAAGAAGGATAAAAATTAATTGGAAACTAAATGATCTAATACTACAAAATGCATGGGTCAAAATAAATAAATAAAAGAATTCATGGATCAAACAACAAATCATAGAAACAGTCAATAACATCATTAAAGAAAATAACAATAATGAGACAAAATCCCAAAATTTATAGGAAGATGCCAAAGCAGTTCTTCAGGGAAATTTTTATCTCTAAATGTTTACATGAGTAAAATAGAGAGAGAGGAGACAAATCAATTGGACATGCAACTTAAAAAGCTAAAAAAAATCCCACAAATTAAAAACACACAATTAAACACCAAATTAGAGATTCTGAAAAACAGGAGACATTAATGTAATTGATATTAAGAAAACTAGTGAAGTAATAAATAAAACTATTAGTTGGTTTCACAAAAATAAACGAACAATAAAATAGATAAACGTTTGGTCAATTTGATTAAAAAGAGAAATAAGAAAGCCACGATACAGTGTCAAAAACAAAACAGGTGAATTCACCACCAATGAAGAGAAAATTAAAACAAAAATTAGGAGGTATTTTGCCCAGCTGTATGCCAATCCATCTACCAATCTAAGTGAAATGGATGTAAAATATAAATTGCTCAGATTAACAGAAGAGTAAACTTAACATTATTTAAGAGAAAGAAATTGAAAAAGTCATCAATGAACACATTAAGAAAAATTACTGAGTGGAGCCAAGATGCTGGTGTAGAACCAGGACAATTCCGTGAGCTCCCCCCATAACCACCTCAAATACCTATAAAATATGACTTTAAACAAATTTTAGAGCTATAGAACCTACAAAGTGACAGAAAAAATTCTCCTGCTCAAGGAAGCCCAGCAGAGTAGCAGGAAGTGTCCAGCACAGCACACTGGGAACCAAACTCAGCCCTGCTTGAGCCTGCAGTTTTAGCCCAAGGGCAGCCCTGAGCAGCAGAGTCTGGATCAGACTTTGGAAGAGTGAATCAACAGCAGCTGTGGCAGGTTTCTAGAAATGTCAACCCTTAAATGCCAAAGGCAAAGTAAAATGTCAGTGTAGAACTCTGTTGGAAATGGGGGGTGGGGACAGAGGAGCATTCTGGCCTCTGCCCCAAGAGCAAGAAGCAAAGGAGGCATTGCAACTGCCTCCTCTATGTGGCTGCTTCAGAGTTCCTTGCCTACAGATCAAAGTTGGGCCAACCAGAGGGTAATCACTCTTGCTTTAACCTGCCTGGATCTGAATCATGGTCTAGGGTGGTGGTACTGAGGTGTATTACCAGTGAGCCAAAGCTTGTGGGGGCTGTAGAGATGGCACCCTCCTAAGAGCTCTGGCAACTGTGAAAACCCCAGTGATTTGGGACAAATCTCTCCCCTCTGGAAGCAGAGTTCTACTGTGGCAAAGAGCTCAAAAGTCAAGTAATTGTGTGACAACATGAGCAAGCAAAGGAAGCAAAGCAAGCACAGCAATCCAACTTTAGATTTCTTATTTTGGGGAAAAATGGATCAAATCTTGGAATGGGAGGAAGACAACTAAGTCAGAACTCCAGCACCAAAAGCTTCCAAGACAAATATGAACTGGTTAAAGGCCATGGAGGAGCTCAAGAAGGATTTTGAAAGTCAAGTAAGAGAAGTGGAGGAAAAATTGGGAAGTGAAATAAGAATGATTCAAGAAAATCATGAAAAGAGAGTCAACAACCTGAATGAAGAAAATAACACCTAAAAAATAGACTAACTCAAATGGCAAAAGAAGCCCAAAAAGCCAATGAAGAGAAAAATGCCTTAAAGAGCCTGTTTTGTTAGATGGAAAAGGAATTTCAAAAACTCACTGAAGAGAATAATTCCTTCAAACATAGATTGTAGTAAATGGAAACTAATGACTTTATGAGAAATCAAGATACTATTAAACAGATCCAAACAAATGAAAAAACAAATAGAAGGCAATTTCAAATATCTCATTGGAAAAACCATTGACATGGAAAATAGATCCACGAGAGATCATTTAAAAATTATTGGACTACCTGAAAACCATGACCAAAAAAAAGAAACTAGAACTCGGACCTTCAAGAAATTCTCAAAGGAAATTGCCCTGAAAATTTTAGAACCAGATGGCAAAATAGAGGTTGAAAGAATCTACCAATCACCTCTTGAAAAAGATCCCAAAAAGAAAACTTTTAGGAATATTATAGTCAGGTTCTGAAGTATCCAGATTAAGGAAAAAATATTACAAGCAATTAAGAAGAAAAAATTTGAATATTGGGGAAACACAATCAGGATAACACAGGATCTACTAGTTTCTACATTAAAGGATAGAAGTATATTAGAATATGATTATGATATTCTGGAGATCAAAGGAGCTAGGATTAAAACCAAGAATCACCTAGCCAGCAAAACTGAGCATAATATTTCAGGGGAAAATATGGTTATTCAATGAAATAGAAGACTTTCTATCATTCTTGATGAAAAAACCAGTGTTAAATAGAAAATTTGACATTCAAATAAAATAAGCAAGAGAAGCATGAGAAGGTAAATAGTGAATAGAAATCATGAGGAACTTATCAAAGTTGAATGCATGACTACATGGAAAAAGCAATAATTGTAACTTCTCGCCCTAGGGGCAGGGGTCAGACAGCGCTTTTCCCTTGCTGAATTCCAACAAAGTTTTCCACTTACCTTTTACTTCCCTTTGGTGTTTATGGGTTGAGAAGTCTGCAAACCACAAAAGCTGCTGGTGATTCACTCTCCTAGAGTCTGCTCAGGCTGATTTGTGCTGTTGGTTGGGGCCGCCCATGGCTCATGCAGGACTGCACTCAGCTATAGACCCTTTCTGTCTGCCTGCCAGGCTGCCTTCAGGGGGAGATTTGTTTCTCTCTGTCACTTTGTGGCTTCTGTAGCTCTAAAATTTGCTTAGAGTCATTTATTTTTACAGGTATCAGAAGTGGTTTGAGTGGGAGCCCAGGCCAAGTTCATGCTTTTATTCTGGAGATGAATGAATTAAAGCAATCAATAGTCATATGAAAAAATTCTCTAGATCACTATTGATTAGAGAAATAAAATGTAAAACAATTCTGAGGTACCATCTCACATTTATCAGATTGGCTAATATGACCATACAGGAAAATGCTAAACGTTTGCAGAAAATGTGGGAAAATTGAAACAATAATTCACTGTTGATGAAAGTGTGAACTGATCCAACCACTATGGACACCAATTTGGAACTATGCCCAAAGAGCTATAAGACTGTGTGCATGCACTTTCATCTGGCAATACCTGTACTTGGTCCATTTTGTAATGGAAAATGAGGACCATATAATGGATAGAAGTTTTGGGGGTTTGGTACTCAGGGAGAAGACTTCCTCCGGGAAAGTGTTATGCCTAAATTGATGATTTATTGTGTCAGGATAATGGACATTCATGTTTGGAAGACATAGATTCAGTGAGGAAAGTCTCTCTCTCTCTCTCATTTAGTGAATATATATATATATAATTTAGTATATATGTAATTTAGTATATATATACACACATATATGTAGTATATATTTTTATTTATTTATCTATATATATAATATATATATATATATAAATATATTTATTTATAAATTATATATTATTTAGTATACACACATATTTATATACATATGTGTGTGTGTGTGTGTATAGTAAGTGAGAGAAAAAACTTATAATATGAAGAGGTATAATTAGAGTGTAAGATTTGGAGCACTGGGAAATTTTTACCATGTAGTAATACTTCTATTCTCTCTACCTTCCACAGTAGTTGATACCTCTAACAATGAGGTATCACAGAAAGAAAAAAAAAACTGGGTGAGGAAGCATGGAGGCAGCACATACAAAGAAATTGTTTAGAAGAATAAACTAAAAATTTGTACATTTGAATATTTAATTACACAAGGAACAAAAAGATACCAAAGAATGACTAAAAACATATAAATATCAGGTATCAAAGAATACAAGTTTAGAAAAGCCTGAATGGGAAATGATTTATAAATTAATTAAGGAAACAAGGTATAAAATATTTTAGAAGTAAGACTGTGAACTTGAATATTAAATAAACTATAAAAAGTCAAAAAGGTGAAAGAAGGATATTTTTAAATGAACAGCTTAACTAAGATGGGAAAAAAAAATTAAAGGAATAATAGACCAAAAATTAGATAATGGAAAAGAATAAAGCATCAGTAAGTTAAATTAAACTTTCAAAATAGAGAAAATTTAGACAACTACAATAGAGATAAATTGAAAATGAGAGAGTGAGTTGGTAGGCATAGGTTTTTTATAACACATATCAAGCAATGTTTTAGGTGAAAATATTTTTAAAAGAAATATGAACCATAAAAAAATCACAATTCAAACAAACAGTGGAAACTATAAAACTTAAACACATGACTAAATTTGAATGGATCACCCAATACAATAAAACAAAATTGAGTGAAAGATTATATAAGGAAAGAAAACCTCATAATCTTTTGAATATTAAAACAAAGAACACTAAATAAAAAACCAAGACATGCATGGCATAAAGATAAGAAATTTGAACAAAATGTATTAAACATTTGCTGAATTTGAAAACAAAAAACACTTTGTTGTAATCCTGACATCAGACAAATAAAGAACAAACAAACAACCCTAAATGATATGTAGTGGTAAATATGGACATTGCATTTTGCTAAAAGGAACCATAGACAACAAAACCAATAGTGATATTAAAGGTTAATTTTCTAAATATTATAGAATCTAAATTAATAAAAGAAAAAAATTAATTACCAAAAGACATAGTAATAAGTAAATGTAAGAAACCTTAATAGCCATCTCTCAGATTAATATGAATCTAACAAAAATAAAGGCAGACAGAAAGAAATTAACAAAATCTGGAATTTGAACTTAAAAGACATAAAACCAGCTATTGGGAACTGCTAAAGAATATGTGTAACTTTATATAATATGTGAAACATATGCAAAAACTGACAATAAATTATGTACAAGATTTTGAAATATATGTAAAACAGGAAAAAAATAGTAGACATGTACATCAGGACACGAACAAAAGACTCAAAGTCAAATGAAGACTTCATAATGAAATATTGAGTAACCAAGAGGATTGCATAAATAATAATAACTTTTTTTGCCTTCATTATTAAAGAGAACCAATATACACCATGAAGTTATGTCATGACTCCTCTATGAATTGGATTTAAGTGAGGAAGATTTGTACAAAGTCATCAGCCTAATTCTCTCTTCCAAAGCCATTGAAGTCCAGTGGCAAGACAAAAGTCAGCATGACTGATGATGACTTGGGATGCAGTGGATGACCTTTTTATCTTATGTCTGACCAATCTGAAAGTACTCCATAGTACCTGCTTCAGCTGCTTTTATGGCTGTTGAAACAAGTTGTTCACATATCCCCATTCCACCAGGGAATGTCTTCACATGCTTGTGATAGAAACCTAACTCACTAATTGTTTTGTAGCCTGCAGGTTACCCTCAACCTCATTTAGCTTGTATGCCCATATGGTTTACTGGGCTATAACCAGTGAACATGTCCAGTTTTTTGGAGCCACAGGTGAGAATTGAGAACCAGGTAAACATAAAACATGGATAGACAGCCCTTAAAAGGACTTCAACAAACCTCATGTCAGAGATGTTAGTCTTTCTTGAATGCCTCATACACTCGCAATCAACAATTATGTGAAAAAACAAAAAACAAACCAAAGATAAGGATGAAAATATACCAAAATTTCTGGGATGTAAGTAAATAAGTCCTATGCCTAAAATACACATTAACAAAACAAAAAATGAGGGCATTACCAATTTAATTTAGAGAAATTAGAAATACAACATATAAACCCAGAGTAAGTACAAAAGAAGAGCTATTAAAGGTAAGAAACTAAAAAGACTGAAAAACCCAAAAGATCAAGATGACCAACCAAAAGTGTAAAATGAATTATTCAAACCTTTGTCTTCATAATGTAAAACACTAAAATCAGCAGAATGCCATATAGAGATGTTAAATAATATAATCTCATAAAATGAAATAAAATAACTAAAAGTAACTATGAACAGGGGAAACAGAATTCTGGACTTGATGAATTTGCATGGAATTAGATTAAAAATTTGAAGGATAATTAATACTGGCACAACTTAAATTGCCATTAAAATTGAGAAAGGAAGTACTCCATCAAAATCTTCTTATGAGATAGGCATTATACTTTGATTAGGAAAAGATAAAGAAAAGAAGGAACATTATAGATACATATCTTTCATCAGTATCATTTCCAAATTTTAAAATACATTCCCGTTAAGTATATTACAGCATCATATAAGAAATTATACATTATAATTTTGGGTTTATAAGAAGGCTGGTATAACAAGTAGAAAATAAGCGACATAACCATATTAAAAAGAAAAAATATATAAAAAACAATTATTTCAACATAGAAGCCTTTGCCCAAGTATAATATTCATTAATGCTAATAAAGAAAAATAAAACTAAAAGTTGAGTAGGTGAATATTAAAAAAATATCATACGTAAAATCTATTTAAAATCAAAAGCAAATGTTGTGCACAATGAAATTTCCAAAATAAAAAGGATAAATCAAAAATACCAACTCACCTAATTCTGATTTCATATGACTTTAGAAATACTATGAATAGCAATGAGACTAGAATAATTAAATTTATGAAGAGTCAAAGAATACATATAGCTAACCTTATTTTCTGAAGCATTTTTTTTCCTTAGAAAATCCTAGGCAAACATCAACGTTATTAAATATGACAATTTATGACTTCAGCAAAGTGAAGATTACAAAATAGACTTATAAAAATCTATAATAGTAAAAAAATTCCAAGTTACACAATTAGATATTGAAATTCTATTCAAATTAACTATAAAATGCATAAAACATTTAGATGTCAATCTACCAAAATAGAAAAAAAACTTTCATAGATTCATTTGCCAAATCCTTTTTAAAGAGATAAAGAAATACTTAAATATCTTTAGAAAAACTATTGTTCATATCTGAGCCATGCCAAAAAAATTAAAATGATAACGTTACCAAATTTAATTTTAATGTTATTACCATCAAATTATCTAAGAAATACTGTATAGAAATCAATAAAATATTAAAACTATATTTAGTGGAAGAAAACATCTAGAATATCAATGGAAATAATAAATTAATATGAATAAATGAGGAATAAAACTTCCATACCCTAAATATTTAAAATAAAGCAGCAGTAAACAAAACTATTTTGTATTTTTTAAAAAAATTGAGAAAATCAATGAAACTTACAGTTCTAGGGAAAACAGAAAATAATCGAAATTTGTTGCTCAGTGTTTGATAAAAATAATGAAAACCATATTCTTATATTTAAAAAAAAAACTCAGGAAGATTAGAAAATTGTCTGGCTGAAATTTGTTTTAGACCAAATCTTTATATTATATATAACAATACATTTTATGTGCTTATACAAATCTTAATACTAAAAATCATGCCATCATAATTACAAGACAATCAGATCTTACATTTCACATTTATTCATAGGGATAGAAGCAATTAAAAATAGATAATTTTCATTACATTAAACTGAAAAACTTCAGGAAGAATAAAAGTAACCTAGAACAAAAAAAAGAAGCAAAAGGAAAAAAAAAGTATCAAATTTCCAAGAAGATTTTATATCTAATATATAGATGACTAGCAGAAATGCAAATCTATTCTCTAATAGATAAAAGGTCAATGGATATGACCAAACAGATCTCAAAATGAATGAAATGTAAAATAGTATTAAACCCATTAATACCTTTTTTTCAAATCACTAATGATGAGAAGTATATAATTAAAAAAAACCCTGGAGTTTTCCCTCATGCTGAACAAAATGGCAAAGTTTGCACAAGATGAATATAATTGCACAAGATGAATATTAGTTTGGGTTGTAGGAGGACAGGCATACTGATTGTAAGTGCAGCTATGAATTAGTTCAAACATATTGAAAAGTGATTTGGAATTATGCAATAAAGTAATGACCTTTTGGCTCAGATATTCCACTAATAAACAATATCCCAAGAATATAATTGAGGAAGAAAATCCCTATATCTAACAGCAATATTTATAACCACAATTTTATAGTAACATTAAAACGAGGGAGTTTATTTAATTGCAATGGAATGTTACTCTGCTATGAAAGAAATGATTATGACGAATACAAAGAAATATGGAAAGACATGAACTAATGCAAAGAAAAGTAAGAAGAGATAAGAAAACTAATGTGTGCATGCACATGTGCACACATACACATACTCAATGACTACTACAGTTATTTGTAAAGAGAAATAAAAAGTACAAAATAATTGAAAAGGAATTTTCCAAAATCACAAAGAAAAAGCATGATCCTAGAAAAGAACAAAAAAATAAAATATACCTTCTCCCACTCCTTTTCATTTATTTTGTAGCATGCATACATATTTTAAAGTTTTCATATGTAATTTTATTTAAATTGTTAATATTTCCCCAAAACATGTAAAAACAATTGACATTCTTTTTTTAAATTTGAGTTCTGAATTATTTCTCTCCCTCCAGCCATTACGCTACCCCTTGAGAAGACTTGCAATATGATATTGCTTATTTCCCCTGAAATAGGAAAATGATTCGTTTAATTGATTAAAGCAAGATTGTTAATCCATTTTGAGTTGCTTTCCTTTAGAAAAGCAGGTCTAAGAACCTGTGTTGCAGCCACCCTGGGGATGCTGGGGTGCTTGCTGCTACAGAATGTTACAGAATATTACTGTGGTATAAGAAATTATGAACTTGAAGAATTTGCAGAAACATGGATTGAATTATACTAACAAATCAAAAAAGAAGTAGACCCAGGAAAACAATATACACAAAGACTATAGCAAAAAAAAAAAAAAAAGAAGAAGAAGAAGAAAAAGGTAGTGTGTGGAGAATTGCTAACAATCATAACTATCCATGAATAGTGTGGTCTGTCTCAAGATGTAGTGTGTTCTTCTTACTAAATGTCTTCAAGTAGAGTCTGGATAGATACTTGTTGTGTATGCTTTAAGGGGAATTTCCTTTTAGATTATGCATCAAACCAGATGACAACTGAGGTCCTATTTAAGACTAAAATCTTGTTTTAACCAAACTGTGTGTTTCAGTTAAGCGCTGTTCTTTTAAAGTGTGGTGACTAGAAAAAATTCATTTACCCTCTCTAATCTTCAGTTGACTCATCTACATATAAATGCAGTCATATTTTCACTACCAGATATCACTATGCCAACATGCATTTTGTGCAAATTCACCTCTTTGAGGGCAAAAAGTATTTCATTTTTGTCCACATATATCCAAAAGCTAATATAGTGCTTTGCATATTGTAGGTACTTAATATATGGTTATTGTTGTAAATTGCTATAGCTGAATTTAAAGAGTTTAAATACATTAAAATATTATATTAATTTAACTGTTCTTATTAGAATAAAAATATCACCTTTGATATATAGTATCCATTCTGCCCTTTAAAAAGTATGACACCAAAACTAAATGAAAAAAAAAATGACTTGACAGAAATGTTCTCTTGTCAAGGTTACCCTGCCTGTTCTAACTATTATTATTTCAATTTTAATACGTAGATAAAAGAGTATTTATTGTTCTCATGTTGATGTCTAATGGCATATAATATCCATTTAAAATGTAATTTTGGTCAGAGATTTACTCTGAATATCAGTTACAGTAGTTGACATTTTATAACCTTCCTTAAGAGTTATTCAAATCACAACTACTAAGATATGATTTGAATAACTATGAAGTTTTATTAGAAATGTCCTACAAGAAGATTAAGAAATCCTGTTTCATGGTAAAAACTCTTAACTTAAAGGGACCATTTATAGTTTCTCATTATTTTAATTATTACCAAAAACTCTCACACCAGTGTTATAGTGTCCTTCCAAAAGAATTAATTGGAAAATGTGTGCTTACATAAGGCAAAATATACTTTTGGATATAGATAGCAAATGGAAATTATTTTCTCTTGAAAAAAATTAAATTATATTTACTTTCATGGTTTTGAGACATGTAGCACATGACTGACATAATTATGGCACTAAATATTTTAATTTGCTTGCAGTTTCCACAAATGTTTTGTGTCTCAAATTTTACACAGTGATTTGAAACTGAGATAGCAGACTCTGAAAAGCATGTGATATTGTATTTGGATTTTATTCCTCATATTTGCAGGTTGATCTCATTCCTGACAAGATTTCTAATACCTTAGAAGGAATAAATGATTGGAAAGTATACCTAGGAGCTGCTAGCATCAACAAAGTTGGCATGAAGAACAGAGTAACTAAAAGTTACTCTTTTTTTTTACTTTTTTCCCCTTTACTTGGCAATCATATGTCTATGTTGAGACCTGCCATAAATATTTAAATACTTACTCTATGATCCTGCTGGTTGGTAAATTAATTTCAAATACCTATTTAAACTGCACTCTGAGTAAAATTTCTCAGTAAAGCAGTAGGAGGTAATAACAATTTCCAAGTGAGAGAGAATACAGCTAACTTTAATACTATGTTAACATTTTAAAATTCATTGTAGAATCTGTAATAGAAATATTTTCCACCTGACTCTCTCCATTTAAATTAACTAGTGAGTCTTTTCTCTACAGTACAATCCTAGTGGCAATAAGAAAAGAACTTGTCTCTACATTTGAATTTATTGTAAGTATGCATTTAAAGTAAAAGAATGCTTTTGATCTTTGGTGCTTCCTGCTTCTAGAAGCTATGGACTCAACAGGCCTTTAGAGATTTATCACAAAGTAGAGAACTGAGCAGAGTCAGCAATCACTGACCTACCTTTGATACTTCAATGGATCATAGATCTATTTGATTTGGGCAATCTCTCCCATGGCAAAGACTGAAAACCACCCAGGCATTTTTCATCATGTAAGACTCTTGTCCATGTCCTCCATCAATCTTTCAATGCTCTTTGCCCTTGTATGAGGTTGGAGACAAAATCATGCTAATAGTTACTTAATCACAGGCTTACTGTGGTTAAATAAAAGATGTAGATGTACATGATGTACTTTTAAGTTTAATCATATTATGCACTATTAATATTTTTACAACCCTTTCTTAATTCAGGACAACCAACAAAACAATGGATGAAGTCCTGATGTATAGCATTGGTACCAAATTCTGAAGTGCAGAAGAAGCACAAATGGAAAATAAAAAATTCAGTCCTGAGTCAATTTAAGTTGGCTACAGCATACCCTTGATTTGAGGGAATGATTAATAATTAATAAGCATATATAATAACAAAAACAGCTGAAGAATCTTTAATACTGATTCACTACCATTTAGTGGCAAATATTTTCTAAGGCTATACCCTTTTTACATTTGCATTTAAAATGAAGGTAGAACCCAAGATGTGACCAATCAGATGAGAGACTTTCTCTGATAACCATGACTTCCCAGTGTTCTCCAAAATAGAAAATATGCACAAGAGATGAAACAATTTCAGATGTTTCCTTGGTCTAAGATGTCAGGAAACCTAATAAAGTAACAAACCAATGAACTAACAGCAGAAAAAGTTAATCTTTGACACCTAATTGCTTACTTACCATCCCCACCATCCTTCCACCATGCTTTAGTACGGTTATTCAAATCAGCCAATGATATTACAACCAAACGAAATTCTGCCTTTTTGATGATAAAACATTTATTTCACTACAGAGTTTTTAAAATTAATAGTATTGTATTTTCCCCCAATTACACACGATAATTTTCAACATTCACTTTTACAAGATTTTGAGTTCCAAAGTTTTTCTCCCCTCTCCCTAAGACAGCATGCAATCTGATATAGGCTATGCATGTACACTCACATTAAATGTATTTCCATATTAGTCATGTTGTGAAAGAAGAATCAGAACAACAGGGAAAAACACAAGAAAGAAAAAGAACACAATAAAAACAGAGAAAATAGTACACTTCTATCTGCGTTCAGACTTCATAATTCTTTTCAGGATGTGGACAACATTTTCTTCATGAGTCCCTAGGAATTACCTTAGATCATTGCATTTCTGAGAAGAATTAAAAGTTGGTCATCACACAATGCTGCCATTACTATGTACAATGTTCTCGTGATTTAGTTTATTTCACTCAGCATCAATTCACCTACATCTTTCCAGCTTTTTCTAAAATCCACCTGCTCATCATTTCTTATAGAATAATCATATTCTGTTATATTCACATACCACAACTTGTTCAGCCACTCACCAGTTGTTGGACATTCCCTCAGTTACCATTTCTTTGCCAGCACAAGAAGAGCTGACATTAATATTTTTGTAGATGTGGGTCCTTTTCCCTTTTCTATGATCTCTTTGTGATAAAGACCTAGAAGTGGTATCGCTGGATCAAAAAGTATGCATAGTCTTATAGCCCTTTGGGCATAGATCCAAACTTGTCTCCAGAATGGTTGGATCAGTTCATAATTCCATTAACAATTCATTAGTGTTCCAATTTTGCCACATTTTCTACAACAGTTATCATTTTCCTGTTTTGTCATATTAGTCAATATGATAAATATGAGATGGTATCTCAGAATTGTTTTCATTTATATTTCTCTAATCAATAGAGAGCTAGAAAAATTTTCATATGACTATAGATAGCTTTAATTTCTTCATCTGACAACTGCATGTTTATATCCTTTGAGCATTTATTGACTTGTATTCATATCACTTTGATTTATACCTCTATATAATTGAGAAAGGTGGTCTTTATCAGAGACCCTGGCTATAAAAATTGTTTCTCAGCTTTCTGCTCCCCTTCTAATAATATTGTTTGCATTGCTTCTGTTTGTGCAAATTTAATATAATGAAAATTATCCATTCTGAATTTCATAATGTTCTCTGTCTCTTTTTTCATCATGATTTCTTCCCTTCTGCATAGATCTTCTGATTTGCCTACAGCATCAACATTTATGTCTAAATCATGTAATTGTAGCAAATTATAAGTCTGGGTCTTATCCTGGGTCAAGCAGAATGGTAGGAATGTTCTATGCTGCAATAGTTTTCATTTAGTCCTCTTATTTCTTTTATGGGAAGCTCCTCCAGACCATGTCCTTTAACTGTAGATATCCCTCTGGGTTCTGGGTTTTGATCTGGGTCCTCTTCTACCCTTTATACTACTTCACTTGGTGATCTCATCACGTCCACAGATTTAATTAATATGTGTATGCTTATGATTCTCAAATCTATCTGTCTTGCCCAATCTCTCTGATGGAAGATGGCGGAGTAGAAACAGGACTTTTGTGCAGCCTCTGCTTCCACCTCCTCCAATACATATAAAAAATGACTCTAAACAAACTTTAGAGCTACAGAACCTACAAAGTGACAGAGAGCAACTAACCTCCCTCTGAAGATAGCCTAGCAGACTGGCAGGAAGGGGCCAGTACAATGCTTTGGGAACAGAGCCCAGCCTGCGTCAGTCCATGGTTTTAGCCCCAGGTTGGCCCAACCAGCCATGCCTAGAGGAACATTGGGAGAGTAGATCACCAGCAGCTGTGGCAGTTTCCAGAATTGCCAACCCATAAATGCCAAAGACAAAGTGAGAGGTCAGTGGACTTTGGGAACAGGGAGTCTGGGAGTGTGATTTGGCCTCTGCCCCTTGGAGGGAGAAGCAGCTGAGGCATGGCATCCGCCACCACCTGGCTACTTCAGAGCTCCTGGCGTGCAGATTGTAGGGGGACCAAGCGACCAGTCTGAGGGGTAATCACTCTTTCTTTAACCTGCTTGGATCTGGATCACTCTCTAGGGTGCAGGTCCTGGAGTGCATGTCTAGTGAGCCAGAGCATGTGGAGGCTTCAGAGAAGTCAGCCAACTAATAGCTATGGCAGCTGAGAAAACCCCAGAGATTTGGGACAAAGCTTCCTCTCTGAAAGCAGAGTTCTACTGTGGCAAAAAGCCCAGTCTCTCCCCTGGCTTCCAATCTTGTATCTCCAACCATTTTTAAACACTTTGAAGGATGTCCAATAGCTATCTTAAGCTCAAAATATCTAAAAGAGAACTCACAATCCCCCCCCCAAAAAAAAATTCTCCCTCTTTCTACATTTTCTATTACTATAGATGGAAACACCAACTTTCCAGTTCCTCAGGCTCATCTAGTAGTCATTCTGAGTTCCTCACTATCTGTCTCATTCCATATACAATATTTTGATTTCACCTTTGCAACATCTCTGAAATATGTTCCTTTTTCTTCTCTGACACTGTCACCCTTCTAGGGCAGGCCTTCATGACTTCATGCTTGAATTGTTTCAATAGCCTGCTGGTGGATCTGCCTGATTCAAGTCTTTCCCCACTCCAAAACATCTGCTTTTCATCTACTAAGGTGATTTTTTCTGAAAGTGCAGTTGCAATCATGTTAACCTATTACCCCCCCCCCCCACCAACTCAATAAACTCTAATGGCTTCCTGTTACTTCCTGTTTGACATTCAAAGCCCTTTACAACCTAGCTTCTTCAAATTTTTTAGCCTTCTTGTACCTTATTTAACGACATATATTCTTTGACCTAGTGAGATTGGCTTCTTGGCAGTTCCTCGAACAAAACAGTCCATCTGTCAGCTCTGGTCATTCTCTTGAGTTGTCTCCTAACAGGAATGTTTTCTCCACCTCTGTTATGATTATTGAACTAACTCACTTCCTTTAAGTCCCAAATAAAATCCTACCTTTTACAAGAAAACTTCCCAAACCCCCTTTTAATTATGGTTTGTTTCCTCTGTTAATTATTGCTATTCTGTATATTCTGTTGCTGTTTCTATTGTTGAATTAGAGTGTGTGGGTGTGTGTGTGTGGGGGGTTGAGGATAGAGTTAGGTGATGACTATAGTGTAGCTTGTACAGTACAGTTTCTTGCAAAAGTAACAAAGAGAAAATAAAATTGAATTTTTGACCAAGAATTTATAAGCAATTATGTTTTACTTAAAATCAAATATCTCTTAACATATATGTAGAACATGTTATAATATGTTACACTTTATAAAACTGATTATTTTTCCATTTAAAAATAGCATCATACAAAATATTGTTTACACTGTATGCTTCCTTATAAAAGTATCAAAAAATACAAGCCTGTGCCAAAGGCTTGGTCTGTCAATTCTCTTTACTTCTAATGACAAAAAGAATGCATCGGTGCACTGCACATTGAATCTTGGCATGACTCATAGGTGTCACATATAATAGCAGACAATGAAAAGACACCTCCTTCTAGATTTCTTAACATTGTGTAGATTCCAATGTAGCAAATTCAGTTCATTGATTATATCTCACTCTATCTGAATGACTAGCCCAAATAATTTGATTATCATAAGTTGGCTAATGATAGTCCACATTTCTGCATTTATTTGTTGGAGGTAATAATATATAGCAGCCAATCCTCACTTATCACACAACTAACCATTGCCCTTTGCCCCACTTACAATTTTCTTTTTGAAAGTTTATTGAAGTAAAAAATGGGTCTTTATTTCCAGGAAAGTTTAAGTGCTTTGTGCAATTTACCAAGTTCAATCAGCCTATTGTCCTCCTTTATCAAATCTGGCCCTCATTTACCTTTAATATCTAACATCAGCCCCAAGGTATCATGACATGTACAACACTGGTAATGGAGGGTGGAATTCCTAAGTGTGATTCCTGTCTCAGACACTTAGTAGATTGTTTGCTCAGACACACTGAGCAAATCACTTGACTGACCTGAGCCTTAATTTGCTTCTCTGTAACATAAAGGTTATCATTCAACCTACCTTACAGGGTTAATATCAACTGAAATCATACACATAAAGAGTTTTATAGATTTAAATCACTATATAGATATTAGTTATGCAGTAATGAATGAGCTCTATGGATTTATCATAGTCTGAACAAAGGCATTCTTCAACTACTTTTTCCCCCTGTTGCTGTTGCTACTTGTCCTTCGTTCTTGAAGAGGACAATGACATCAGGGAGGTGATGACATGACATGCAAGTGAATTGGATTTAAGTGAGAGATGAATGTGCAAAGTCACCAACCTCACTTTCTCCTCCAGAAATGGTTAAAATGAGCTTCAGATAGCTTATTTTTACCTAAGGCTTTATTTAATACTTGAAAATTGTTTGTATACATTTATTCATTTGTGAAACCCTGTGAGATAGATAAGTATTATCCATTTTCCCAATAAGGAAATTGAGGCTCAAATGGGTTAAGTTACTCACCCAATGCTTCAGGATTGGCAAAAGGCAATGGTTAGATCAGAATCCAAATTATTGAAACCCAAGTTTAGTGCCCTGCTATGATACCATGTGTTCTTTTAAGTGAATTCTTAGAATTTTGTATTATAATTACAACAGAACATCCATAAATACAGGCTTTTTTTATGTTCAAGAAGGTATTTCAAAGAAAAACAGTCCCTTTTGAAAGGCCTGGGGTAGAAAATGTCTATGAATACCAGTTCAAGTTCTATGCTTCAATGTCTTGCCCACTGAGATTTGGTTAAAATATTCAGTTAAAATGTTGAAATTGTATGCTTAACTCACCCTACTGTCTTCATTCACAACAGTGATTTTTAGCAAATCCATGAGTACGTGAGATGAAGACCAAATGCCAATTCTAGAATAAAGGGGCTGATTCTGTGTTTCTCTACGAAGAGTTTTTCTTCCCACTTCCTCAAAGCTACATTGCTTTTGGACTTCTTTGGAATTCTCCATCATAACTTCCTTCCCCAGGAAACTCCTCATTGGGAAATCTCATTAGGCTGCAAGATTGAATCTGTCTGGTTCCCACATCTCATCAGTATTCTCTGCCTCTTTCATTAAGACAGTTTGACAAGAGTGCAGGGCCTCTGGCTCCAGAACATCTATTTGAACAGGAGGCTCTGTATAGTATTTCTCCCTATTTCCCCCCCCAGCTATTTTCTTTTTGGTATTCTTTAGAACTCTTTCTTATGCCCTTACCTCAAGAACTTTCTCCTGCTTCCTTTTCAGTCCCCTTTCCAGCTCCCTTTCCAGTGCTTTCTTCCCATATCAGATTGTAAGCTCCTTGAGGAGGACTGGCTTTATTTTTATTTGTATCTTTGCTTATTATCACAGTGCTTGGCATATAATAGATGCTGCATAAATGTTTATTGACTGAGTGATATACATATCTCTAACATGACGATGATGAAAGTACAAACTTTAGTCAGTTATCTAGATGATTTTTCTAAAGAAATACAATCATTTGAGATAGTCTTTCCATTACAAATCCTAATAAGGATCAGTGTTAAGTCCTTAAGGAATGATATTTTGTTCTTCCTGAGTTTTTTTCTTCCCCAGAAATGTTATGTTCACATTAAAATGGGAGGAAGAGTGAATACATTATAAGAAAGTAGGTCTTTGTACTAAGAATGTGATAAAGGGAGAGGATTCTGGGAAGATGTCAATGGCAGAGTAGATCAGAAAATTTCAAACTCTCAAGATTTTCCTGCACATAAGAGGTAAAATATTGTCTTTGTGCAAACACAGAGCTGTGAAAACAAATAAGAGTAGAGGCAGGACAGCAATATTCTTTTGGCAATCAGAGAAGACTTGAAGAAAAATCCCAGGACTAGATTTCTTCCAGGTGAAGAGTAAACACCCCCAAGCTGGGGTCCACTTTAACAAGTGGCAAATTGCTTAAATAACAAACCTCCAACCCTAAATGAGGAAGCTGCCTCCCCTGCCACAGGAAG
Organism: Petaurus breviceps papuanus; assembly: GCF_028583685.1. NCBI lineage: Eukaryota > Metazoa > Chordata > Mammalia > Diprotodontia > Petauridae > Petaurus > Petaurus breviceps. The sequence goes on along the minus strand of NW_027187278.1, from coordinate 6,554,189 downwards.
TTTACCCCCAAGGACAGGGAGGGGAGTTGTGCATCTGACCTGGGGAAGGTCTAGGGAAACTCTGTTGACAAGGAATGCCAGAATAAGCTGTGCTGCAGAGAGACATGGGCTGAGAAGGCACATGACCAGGGAGTTCAGATGCAGTGGAACAGGGATGCTTCTGTCTGTGGGCACTTACAAGAGGCTGGAGATATTGATTTGAGTTCAAGGTCAGAGGGAACAACTAAAGAGGTTCAGAGACCAGCAGCACCATCTCCTATGCCCCAGGACTAGAGGTGATTATAAAAACTAAATTATTACCAAAAAATGAACAAGCAAAGGAGAAGGAATCCAACCATTGAGAGCTTCTATGGGAATAGAGAAGACTAGGGTTCATCATCAGAGGAGGTTACTAAAACAAAGAAACCATCTTCTACCCCACAGAGTAATGTCAAATGGCTTCCTGCCCAAAATAATTCATTGAAGAACTTAAAAAGACTTTAAAAATAAAATGAAAGAGATTGAGGAAAAATTAAAAAGAAAAATAAGAATGATACAAGAAAAACAAGATTATAACAAGAAAGTCAACCACATCCAGGATCTTAAGAAAGAAAATAACTCCTTGAAAATCAGAATTGGGTAAGGGGAAATCACTGAAGTTATAAGACATGAAGAAATTAAAAAAAAAAACAAAGAAACAAACCAGAATTTAAAGAACAAAAAAATAGAAGAGAATATGGAATATCTCCTAAGAAAAACAATGGATCTAGAGAACAGATCAAGAAGAGAAAACATAAAAATAACTGGACCTGAAAGTTCTGATCAAAAAAAGAATTTTGATACAATAATGCAAGAAATAATTAAAGAAAATTGTCCTGAAGCATTAGGACAAGAGGAGAAGTTAGAAATAGAAAAAAAAATCCACCGATACTTACCTGAAAGAGATCCTACAAGGAAAAATTACAGGAATATTATAGTTAAATTCTGAAACCTCTCAATCAAGGACAAAATATTACAAGCAACAAGAAAAAGAACCCAATTTACATTTGATGGTCCTGCAAACAGAATCACACAAGAGCTAGTGTTAGCAACACTAAATGATCACAGGCCTTGGAACACTATATATTGAAAATCAAAAGAACTGAGACTCTTGGCAAAAATATATCCAGCAAATCTAAACATAATTTTGAATGAAAAAAATTGACATTTGATCAACTATCAAAGTTTCAGAACTCTTAAAAAGTATCCTGAACTCAATAAAAGATTTGATATTCAAGAGCCAAGAGAAATATAAGTTATGTACCAATGATCAATTACAAGGAACTCAATAATGATAGAATGATGATCTTTTATGTATAAAAAATGTGAAACTCATGTCAAAGATTGTTACTAGTAATTAGATAGCTTGAAATAAAGATTGAGGTAGACCAGAGTGTGATATGACTTTAAAAAGTAAAACTGTTCAAGAACAGCTAAAAGAGTAATTATCCTATAAAAAATGAGGTGCAAGAGGAAGAACCAATACAGAGGAATTAGATGGGGGAGGAGAGCTGTTACTTCTGGAACACACATATACATCTAGAAGGGTATAAATGTCTTCTCAATTAAAAAAAAAGAAATAAAATTCTAAGGGGATAAGGAGAGGGGAGAGAGTAGAGGAGGAACCTCTAGAAGGGACAGTGATGAAATAGGTTAAAAGGAGTTATAAGAGGGTGTTTAGATTTAGAGCAATGGGATGATAAGGGAGGGATTACTGGAGTGGGGTTTGGTTAAGTAACAGGAGGGTAAAGTAGAAGGTAGAAGTAAAGTAGAGGAGGTAGAGATAGGGAAAAAGAGATATGCACACACATCAAAAGATTAGGAGTAGAATCTCTTAGGGAAAGTATATCTTTATATGTGGTTGTATGAAGGGGGAGGAAGGGAAAAAAAGAACAAAGTAAAAAGTGTATAGAAGAGAACAAAAGTCAATCTACAAAAAGCAAGGAAAAGATGGACAGCTTTCAACTTAATGCACAGTATTTTATATATAGGCTTTCTTGAAATGATAAGTTATTGTTATATATTTTGAATCCTTTCCTATGTTCACATGGCCTTTTTTCCTCTTCTTTTTTATATTTAAGTTCATTTCTTTTTCTTTTATTATTATGTATTTAAGTTTTAATATTTGTCTAACATAAAGAATGTGACAAGTCCCTAAATGAGCTATTATACTTGAGCAAATCTCCTATTTCCTAAAAAGTTTTTTTTTGGTAACATCTGCCAACTTAGGTTCTATATAAATGTCACTCTACAAATTTTCAAATCTGAAAAATAAGTTCCTGAAAAAAAATGGTTTATATTAAGCAGTGACAGCCCCATAACTACTGTATTTCTGCAATGTGTACTGTTATAGTATGCCTTTACTGTACAGCAAAGCACATTTTTTGTCTTAATGTTCAACATTTGCTCTAATTACAGACTGAAAGGCATTCCCATGCCTTGAATTCTGATAACTTTTGAATGAAACAGTCAATGAAGAAAAACAGATGCAGGAAAAAAAAATGATAATTTTTCATCTAAAGCCTAAAAGTACTTAAACATCAATGTGGATATACATAAGTTTATGCACATAAATAGATATGTCTATAAACACAAAATATGTTTATAGATATATACATAACCACTTATACATGTACACACATTCGTGTATATAAACACATTCATGTATATACACATCTATATGTATATATACAAATGTGTGTATATATTTACAAATAAACAAATTTATACACACAAATATATATATATATATATATATATATAAACATATTCAGGAAGCATTATATATGTATACTACATATACATGTATATATGTGCATACACACAAAAAATAAGTAGATACTTTTCCTACTAAGATCACTGATCTCTCTCACAATTCTTTCCTCTGCTCAAAAGACAGATTCTATTTGCCCTTAGGTGAGAAAACTGGATACCTAAAGCAACCAGCATTTGAGCACTGCCAGGTGGCTGACTGACAGAATCACCCCTGATCCTCACTAATAGGACTTTGTAATTTCACCTTCTGTGGTTTCTTCACTGATAGTAAAAGGATTTCCAATTAAGCAGGCAAAGCATATGACAAAAATACATAGCCCCAAGACAATGTACTTTGTTCTTTGATTGTTTTCTTAAGTAGTTTCAGGGGGTTATTGTTTAATTTGGGAAATAATTTGTTACCTTCTTTTTACCAAAAGTTCACTATTACCAGCTACAGATATGAATTTTGGAATAAATTTAAGAGCTTCAAGGTTTGAATATATATATATTTTTGCATAGAAAACCTAAATATTTTTAAAAGGTTACTTGTATTCTATTTTCTTAAGAAGAAAGAAAAGAGTTAGCATAATATCTAAAAATCAAATTATTTTACTTAAATTTTGTTAAAATGTAATTTATATAAAAGATGATGCATTTTTGTTGTTTCTTGTATTTCTAGAATTAGAAATTTCTAGAATTAGAAAATAATTCTTTTAGAATTATTGGAGTCCACAGCAGTCAGCAGTAGGAGAAGAGTATGAAAATCTGCATGATACATTAAACTTTATTGAAGTATATTTCTCCCTCCAAATTATAGGTAAAAAGTGTAAACATCTTCAAGGCTGTTTCATTATGTCCACTCTGAATACTGTAAGGTATGACAGATTGCTGTGAAAATTTGTTTCTTATATCTGATAATGGCAGCTCCTTTGTTCTTTGTGATGATGTTGCTAGTAATTCTTCCATTCCTTCATTTGATTACTATTTTCTCTTTTTTTTAATCATGAATTTAATCATCCTCAAATTTTAACATTCCAATATCCATAGAACAAGAAAAGAATATTATATATGAAATGGAGTTCCTGTTATTAAACAGCTTCTTTTTTAAAGAGTATATATTGAGTTTAATAAGAGAGTAATAAAATTGTCCTGCTTATATCCCTTTCTGAATTTGTTTTCTACTTTTAAAAAAATCAAATGCTTTATTAATTTCTAGTTTACATCATTTATTTCTGCAAGATTTTGAGTTATAAATTTTCTCCCCATGTTTCCCCTACCAATGCCCCAAAATATCCCCTCCTCCAATCTGATCTCTACCATATCTTCTCCCATAACCCCTCTGACTTTCCAATAGGGTACAGTGGATCTGTATGCCCCAGTGCCTGTATGTCTTATTTCCTAGTTACATGTTAAATAATATTAATGATAGTATATATATATATATATATATATGTATATATTTATATATTAAACAGTTGATTTTAAAACTTTGAATTCCAGATTCATTCCCTTCCTCCCTTGTCACCCACCCTTACTGGGGAAGATAAGCAATTCAGTATAGGTTGTACATATGTAGCTATACAAAATATTTCCATAGTGCATATATTGCAAAAGACTGACTATATTTCCCTCCCTCCTATCCCTCCTCCCACTTGTTCTATTCTCTACTTTGATCCTGTCCCTTTTCAAAAGTGGGTGCTTCCAACTTCTCTCCCCCCCCAGCCTGCTCTCCCTTCTATCATCCCCTCTCTCATCCCCTTACCCCCTAATCTCCTGTAGGGTGAGATACACTATCTAGTGTGTATGTCATTCCCTCCCTAAGCCAAATTCAATGAGAATAAGGTTGACCCATTCCCTTTTGCTTTCCTGTATTTCCCCTCCTTATAACCATTTTCCCTTGCTTCTTCTATGTGAGATAGTTTACCCCATTCTGTCTCTCCCTATCACCTCTCATTATATTCCTCTCTCACCTCTTAATTTCACCTTGGAAGTATCATCCCTTCCTATTAAATTGGTCCTGTACCCTTTATCTATGTATACCTGTGTATATATATCTATATCTATATCTATAGATATAGATACAGATATAGATATATACATACATTTAGATGTGTACTCATGTGTCCATATACCCTCCTATACAGACATATATATGTATGTGTGGTGTGTTCATATACACACACACACATACACACACACATATATAGTTCAACTTTGATATGTTCCTCATGTTTTCTTTTCCCTGTTAACCTTTTCATGCTTCTCTTGCTTCTTTTATCTGAATGTCAAATTTTCAAAAAACTCTGTTTTTTTCATCAAGGATACTTGAAAGTCCTCTACTCCAGTAAATTACCCCTGAAACATAATACTTTGCTGGGTAGGTGATTCTTGGTTTTAATCCTAGCTCCTTTGATCTCCAGAATATCATATTTCAAGCCCTTCGATCCCTCAGTGTAGAAGCTGTAAGATCCTGGGTTATCCTGATTGTGTTTCCACAATATTAAAATTGTTTCTTCCTGGCTGCTTGTAATATTTTCTCTTTGAATTGAGAATTCCAGAACCTGGCTATATTATTCCTAGGAGTTTTCTTTTTGCGATCTTTTTCAGGAGGTTATCTGTGGATTCTTTCAACCTCTATTTTGCCCTCTGGTTCTAAAACATCAGGGCAATTTTCCTTGAGAATTTCTTGAAGGATGATTTCTAGGTTATTTTTTTGATCATGGCTTTCAGGTAGTCGAATAATTTTTAAATGATCTCTCCTGGATATATTTTCCAGGTGAGTGGTTTTCCCCACGAGACAATTCATATTGCCTGCTGTTTTTTCATTTGCTTGGATCTGTTTAATAGTATCTTGATTTCTCATAATGTCAGTAGCTTCCATTTGCTCCAGTCTAATTCTGAAGGAATGATTCTCTTCAGTGAACTTCTTTTTCAGGAGATTCTTTTTCCGTCTGCCAAATTTGGCTTTTTAAGGTATTCTTCTTCTCATTGCCTTTTTGAGCCTCTTTTGCCATTTGATTTATTCTAATTTAGGTGTTATTTTCTTCTGTCAGGTTGTTGACTCTCATTTCATAATTTTCTTGCATTGTTCTCATTTCTCTTCCCAATTTTTCCGCCACTTCTCTTATGTGATTTTCATAATCCTTCTTGAGGTTCTCTATGGCCTGTAACCACCAAATATTTTTCTTGGAAGCTTTTGGTGCAGGAGTTCTGACTTCACTGTCTTCCTCCTATTCCATGCTTTGGTCCTTTTTGTCCTCAAAATAAGAATGTAACGTTGGGTTGCTCTGCTTACTTTGCTTTCCTCATTTGCTTATTTTGCCACTTAGTTATTGACTTTGGGGCTTTTTGCCACAGCAGCACTCTGCTACCAGACAAGGGAGCTTTATACCAAATGCTGGAATTTTCTCAGGTGCTGAAGGTATTAGTTGGTTGCCCTCTTTGAAGCCTCAACATATTCTGGCAAGCTGGTTGTCCACCCTAGGACCTCTACCCTAGACCACAATCCAGATCCAAGCATGTTAGAGTAAGAGCATTTACCCCTCCAACTGGTCACTTGGTCCCCCTAAAAACTGCAGGCCAGGAGCTGAAGCTGCCACATGGTGGCAGCTGCACAGCTGTGGCTCCTCAGTGGCGTCTTGCTCTGGGGTCAGAGGCCAACCACACTCCCAACTACTGGATGCCAAAGTCCATGCTACACTGAACTCTTGCTTCGTCCTTCTGGTTCCTATTTTCAATATGAATGCAGTTCAATTTTTCTAACTCTTCAGTGATTTTTCTTCTGTTGGACAAAGATACTCCTGGTTAGTAACATCATTTGAATGAACATTTAAGATATGTCCAGGACATCTAAGATAGTATAAGATTTTCAGACTTTCTGGTCCCAAAAAACAGCATGGCATAATGAAGGAAAAGCAGGTATTTAAGCAAAGAAAACCTAGAATCAACACCATCACTCCCCCCAGCAGATAATGGTTATATAACTCTTAGGCAAATCTCTTAATCAGTGAGATCTCTAGTGAACTCAAATCTAAGGTTCCATATCGCATCTATTGGATTGCTAATGATGACAGAAAAAAAAGGAATTGTTTTGAAAGGGCTAAAAAAAAGCACACATTGATATAAATCTATGAATGGGTATAACTGTGTAGCACTAGTTTGTTATGACTTTTTCTTATTGACTCTATATTGGACCCTTAGAAGCAAAATCCACTTAACTAGGAATGCAGGTAGACTTTGATTAATAATTTCTCCTAAAATTTTGTCTAAGATCAATACAGAGTTTTTCAATGTAAAGATATATTTTATATAATATTATTCTGATATTAAGGACAAATTGAACCAACTTTCAGTCTTGCCATCTCTCCATTATTTCTTAGATACAAGTGATTATATTTCTGCAACCATAACAACAATGAATTGAAAAACATTTAATAAGTGACTACTTTATTTCAGGCAAAGTGTTTCTATATTGTCTGTAAGGTGAAGTGTTTTTCATCCAGGCCCAGATGCTTGACTTCATTTAATAATAATGATATTGAACTACATATAAACCATTTCAAATTTTATTTGATTCAAAATAAAATTTTAATTTAGAAAATCAATCCCATTTAATAGATAAGGAAAACTAATCCTCAGGAAATTTCTTCCCCACTGTCACACAGTAAGTGTAATAGTCAGGGCTTTGAACTCATAAATCTAAGTCTCAATTCTTAAAATCAAAGTGACTGTGCTTTCCAATAAAGAATGTTATATTTGCCATATCTCATTGCCTCTAAAGCAGACTTTCTTAATCTTAGATCCACAAATTTTTTTTAATAGATTTCATGGATTTATTGAACTTGGATGAGAAATAAATTGTATCTTTACTATCATGAAACTATAAATTTTAGCACATCTGTTGATTGTTATAATATATATACAGACACATAAAGATATATATACATACATGCACACATACATATATACATATACATACACGCATACATACATATACATATCTATGTATATATATATAATAGCAAAGTAGTCCATAACAAAAAAGGTAAGAACCACTGCTTTAAAGTGGCTGAAACCTTAACAAAGAAGTCTTAAGACATCTCTGTTGACCTTCAATTACCTCTTAAAAAGTGTTTCCTCCCCATACCCTCAAAAGATCATCCTCTCTAAAGAAGAAAAAGATGATTTTTCCAGTTTGAAAAAATTAAAATAACGCCTGAACGTTATATATATTTCTGTGATATATAAACATACACACATATATCCTTTTCTGGAGATAAAAACTCAATACTGAACTGAAACTCAAAATTTTTTGCATAACGTTTTATTTTTTCTTCCTTTATTACTATGGAAATATATCCTAATAAGTGCACATATTTTGTAGATTATCAAGTTTTCTCTGTCATTTGTGCAAACTTATATTTATTTGTCTAGCTCATAATTGTTTAAATATAATTGCCAATATGATACTGCGGGGAATAAACTATGAAAAAATCCTATTAATTTGAAATTTTCCTAATACGAAAAGGCTTGTAATAAGTGATTCAGATGAAGAAAAGCAAAAGATAAAAGTGCAATTTTTATTATACAGTAAATAAATCAACATTATTGCTAATGTTAGTTACATACCATTGAAGCAAAAAAAAAATCATTAATACTAGCTGTATTTGAGCATACACTTTGTAGTAAGATTAATTTGGATGCTAAGAGGAAGTGTCTGTATGAAAACAAAATTGTCATGTTTAAAAGAGTCTTAACATACAGTTTTGAAACTAATTAAAATCATAATTATTTAGATAAATTATTGTTTTCATAGATAGGAGTTTTTGATAATATATGTATTGCAAAAAGGCATCTGGTAAATTAACATCCTTGACTCAATTTTTTAAATATTAAATCAGAATTTGGAATCACCCACCCCATATACTTAAAATCACAAGTATCTGATCATTCAACACACTTTGTTTTGTTTTGTTCCAAACTTGTGTTATGGAAGTAACTCCTGGTATGAAAATTCCTTCCACTAATGCAGATCGCAACTTTCCTGTAACTTAGAGACTGGAGAGTTGCCTGGGACACTGAGAGTTAAGCAGCAAAACCACAGTCTTACTGTTATGTTACAACAGGGCTAGAGGTGGTGCCTGGGGCTACAAAGACTAGTCCTTTATCCACCATGCCCTACTGTCTCCCTATGAAGTATTTTTCACATTTTTTTTTCTGTAAATGGTATACATTTTTCTTCTTGTTTCTGAAATATACTATTTTGACAATTCCTCTAAGTTCAAGTTGGTTACAGATTTATTCCTGTACTAAGTTTGTTTTGTGTCTGCAATCTATTTGCCATGTGTGTCATTGTCAGCTAAATTGAAAGTGGAAGCTACTTCTGAAGGAAAATGCACTCAGACAATGAATCATAGTTAACTCTCTATGGTGGAGAAGTGCTGGGGGCATGGGGAGCCAACTGCCCATCAACTTTATCCTTTTTAGTGATGAGGCCCCAGTTGTTGCCAATACCATGCTTACCAAAGAGGTTATAGTCTACACCCAACATTAGAAGGCATTCAGGAGAATTGTCAATGTATTTGTTCATAGAAAATCACAACCTCTATTGTCTTTTTTGCATGATGTATTCATGTTACATAGTCAAAGGAGAATGGGATATGTTCAGTATTGTTCTTTTATTAAGTCCTAAACCATTAAGAAAGCTCTTGTTAGGAGTGGCTAAGTGGAGGAGTGAATAGCGCACTGGCCCTGGAGTCAGGAGGACCTGAGTTCAAATCTAACCTCAGACACCTAACAAAAAAACTAGCCATTTGACCTTCAGCAAGTCACTCAACCCCAATTGCCCTCCAAAAAGCAAAACAAAACAAAACAAAATCTTGTGTACCCATCTAGTCTACAATATTTCAGTAACCCTTAATATAAGTTTGGTATTATGGACTCAGGCTCCAAAGCAGGATTTAACAACATACAGTATTGTAGCCAAACACATAAAAGTAAAAGAATAAAAATGCAGAAAAGTGACAAGGCCTGCATGCTAGCTGCATTTTGCAGACCCAGGTTAATAACACATAGATATACTCTCTCTCTCTCTCTCTCTCTCTCTCTCTCTCTCTCTCTCTCTCTCTGTCTGTCTGTCTCTCTCTCTCTCCCACTATAGGAGATTTTTGTTTGTTTTTTTGTTTTGTTGTTTTACCCAGGTCTTATACTTCAGCCTCTCTGAGTCAGAATGAACAAACATTCCTGTATACTGTCTCACTGAAACGTGAATACCCATGCCTGTCCTATTTTGTCAATAATTTCATTGTGATGTCAGATACAGAACTTGGAAAGCAGGTCCTGATTTTGCTGCTTTTCAGTTCATAGTTCTGTTATTGGCAGGAAACACTGATCCTGCTCTATGATTCATTCCTAGCACACTTGTTCATTGTTGGATTAGTGAAAACTCAGATAGCTCCTCATAGATTTTTCATGATTAGTGAAAAGAGTGAAATATTTTCTGGAGTATACAAGGTACATCTGTAATATCCTCTGGGTACTTTTCCTTTCACTCAGCCTTGAATCATTCCTCTTCAGAACTCACGCTAGTCTTTGTATCCAGTAATTCTAACCCCAAACACCTCTTCTAGACAGACATTTATTTAGGAAAGTTAGAATGATATTATGTTTAGGTACTATGTCCAAATGTTTATATGCTCATATTGGTCTGATCAGTCACAATCAGAAACATTAATTTTGACCCCAACATAGTTGTGTCAATTTGGTCCTCTTCAAGAATGAAGAACAATAACCAGTGTGGTGGGCACTGTATTAACTGGTAAGAATGGGAAAAAAATGAAAAAACACAATAGCACCTATTGGCATGGAGCTTATATTTTCATAGGAAAAAAACAAAAATAAAAGCAAAATATAAAAGGGATGGGAAGGAAAGAGGGTATCTATCTGGAAGGGGACTAGGCATAGAAAAGAGGTGGAGCAGACCAGAAACTGAGCAGCATGGCTGGTCGTTCTCATGATCTGGAGGTTTCAGTACACTCTTTTGCTTTTTTTGTCCCCCTGGCCTTTATTTTAAGAGTATGACAGACATGGTTCCAAAGAAGAAATCAAAACAATTTATATTCATCTGAAAAAAAATGCTCTAAATCATTATTGATTAGAGAAATGCAAGTTTAAACAATCCAGAGATATCATGTAACACAAATCAGATTAGCTAAAATGATTATAGGGGAAAGCTACAAATTTGGAGGGGTGTGGAAAAATTGTGACACTAATTCACTATTGGTAGAACTGTGAATTAATTAAACTATTTTGGAGAGCAATCTGGAATTATTCCCAAAGGGTTATTAAACTGCCTATACCCATTGACCCTGTAGTGCCAATACTAATCTTTTCCCAAGATTTTTAGGGAAATAGGAAAAGAACCCCTATATTCTAAAATATATGTAACATCTTTCTTTGTGGCTGAGAAGATATGGAAAATGCAGGGATGCCAATCAATTGGGAGCAGCTAAACACATTGTGGTATATGATTGTGATAGAATACTACTATGCTATAAGAAATGATGAGCTCAATGATATTAGAAAAACCATGAATAGATTTGCAAGAAATAATGAAGAGTGACATTAACAGAACCAAAAGCGATTTGCATATGGTAACAGTGAGGTTGTTTTATGAATGACTTTGAGTTAACAAGTTATTTTGATTATTACAAATACCTAAATTAATCACAAAGAACCAATCAAGGAATACACTGTCTGTATTCAAAGAAAGAACTGATAAGCAGAATTATTTAAAGGATGGTTTTACATACACATACACACACACACATACACACATTTGTTCTAATGGTAGCCACCTGAAGAGTGGGGTGGGAGGAAGGAATAAAAGGAAGAAAAATGAGAAAAAAAGGGAAATTACAAGATAACTATTATATATTAATAAAATAGCAATTTGTACATATTAGATTTGCAGTTTCATGTGCAATCTTTTTTTTCTATCCTACTATGTTATGGTAATGCTTGTTTTATTTCTTAAGTTTAAAATAAAATAAATAAAGTTTTAAAATAATCTCTAAGGGTTGTTAGTGGATCAGGCAGTGCTTTCTACAATATAATTTCATAGGAATAGAGATACTAGTAGGGATATAATACAGCACATAATTGGAAAATAATGCACTCTAAAATATACTCCATATATAGTCATTCATGCTACGCTTGAAGATCTTCAATGAAGGAAAACAATCACCTCCCAGGACATCCTATTTCTTTTTTTCATATCTATAATTTCTAGGAATTTATTCCTTATGTCAATCCAAAGTTTTCCTCCTTGCTTCTTCCAATTGTTACTCTTACTAAAATCCTTTGTGACCAAGAATAACAAATGTCATTTCTCTTCCATGTAAGAGGCACTAAAAACTTAGCAATCATATGCCTCCCATTTTTTCTCTTTTCTAGTTTAGGCATCACCAGTTCCTTCAGCCAATCTTCATATGATATGAATTCACGTGTAAAGTATTTTATTGATTTTCTCTTACTTCCTTCTAGCTCATACATGATTTTCTTAAATTTTGACACCTAAAACTGAAGACAGTTCAACAGATTTGATCTGATGGACTGATCTGTCAGTGTAACCTACTATTAAATTAGCTTTCTTTACTGCATATCACATTATTAAATATTATAATTCTTAGGGTTCACTAAAACTTTTTTGGGATAAACTACAATTATATGTATGTATGCATGTGCATAGATATGGATATATAAATGTGTGTATACACACATGTGTACACACATATATGCATATATACATGTTTTTATATACTCACACAATATATACACATGCATGTATATATATACACAATAGCAAATTCTAACACTCTATCCCTTAAAATAGGGCTAATGATTATACACAGTTGCTTCAATTTGCTATGTACTAGCAAATATTGAAAAAATAAAAATAAATTTTAGGAAAGATATATGTAATAGATTGAAAAATGAAAATAATTCCTCAAACATATTAAGACAATTTCTCTACATATAGATATCATAAAGGCTTAGGTAAAAAAAAAGGGAATGCATGCTTGTATCCATTTCCTAATGCATTAGAAATGATTGAGAACCAAAAAAAATGAAGTCTTGGCCCCTACCAAAAATTGCTTTTAAGTTAATTTTCCAAGAGCAAGATATTTTGAATAAATGTAAATTTTAGAGTTTAATAAATACTATTTAAATTGGATTCCAATGAATTGTGATTAATTTGGAAAATATTTAAAGATTAAAAGTACAAGATACAATAAATTATAAACAATTGAAATGCAAAGTGAATAGTCATAAAGTTTCACTTAATTTTCACAAAGAAATCTAATTGTAAGATTGAATATTTTCATTGACAGTGGTGTTCTGGAAAATAATGATATATCTGTACAATCAATTTATTTCAAGTCTACATTTTGTGCCTCTGGAAAAGTAAGAGTAGCAGGAACATTATTTATTTTTCAGTAAGGCTTAAAAAAAGGACCTCTGAAATACTCATATAACAAATAATAATATAAGTAATGGTTTACTTGGGAAGGAGGTTTCCAAATTCACAATGCACTTTATTTTTTTTAACCAGAAGGGAATTTTTTTCCTTTAATTTATACAGAGCTTTCCTGATACAAATGATTAAGTCAAACTAAAAAAGGATTTTAATTTAATTTTGTTTTTTATTTTATTTTTAATGCTTTATTAACTTCTGATTTACATCATTCATTTCTGCCAGATTTTGAGTTACAAATTTTCTCCCCGTATTTCCTCTACCCACTGCCCCAAAATAGCAGTCCCACAGGATATCCCCTCCTCCAATCTGCTCTCTTCCATATTTTCTCCCATACCCCTTTCTACTTTTCCAGTGGATCTCTATGCCTCAGTGCCTGTATATCTTATTTCCCAATTACATGTAAGATGGCATTAATAACAATATATATATACATTTTAATATATATATACATATATATTGAATATTCAATTTTAAAACTTTCAATTCCAGATTCATTCCCTTCCTTCCTTGTCACCCACCCTTACTGGGAAGATATGCAGTTCAGTATAGGTTGTACATGTGTGGCTAATGCAAAACAATAACATAGTAGATATATTGTAAAAGACTGACTATATTTCCTTCCCTCCTATCCCACCTCCCACTTATATTCTCTACTTTGATTCCGTCTATTTTCAAAAGTGTGTGCTTCCAACTTCCCTTCCCCCCAGCCTGCCCTCCCTTCCATCATACCCTCTCTCATCCCCTTCCCCCCCTATTCTCCTGGAGGGTGAGATACCCTATTTAGTGTGTATTTCACTCCGTCCTCAAGCCAAATTCAATGGGAATAAGGCTGACCCATTCCCTTTAGCCTTCCTATGCTTCCCCTCCATTGCAACCATTTTCCCTTGCCTCTTCTGTATGATATAGTTTACCCCAATCTGTCTCTCCACATCTCCTCTCATTATATTCCTAATTTCACCTTTCAAGTATCATTCCTTCCTGTTAAATTCGTCCTGTGGCCTCTATCTATGTATACCTGTAAACATATATATACATATTCACATATGTATTCATATACCCTCATATATAGAAAAATATATATATGTGTGTGTGTGTGTGTGTATACATATATATATATATATATATATTTCTAATCCCTTCAACTACTGAGAAAAGTTTCATAAGTTACAATTATTGTTTTCCATGTAGGAATGTTAATAGTTCAAATTTGATAAGTTTCTTATGATTCCTTTTCCCTGTTTACCTTCTGATGCTTCTCTTGCTTCTTGCATGTGAAGGTAAAATTTTCTATTCAACTCTGGTTTTTTCAGCAAGAATGCTTGAAAGTCTTCTCTTCCACTGAATGACCATATTTTCCCCTGAAACATGATACTTAGTTTTGCTGGGTAGGTGACTCTTGGTTTTTAATCCCAGCTCCTTTGACCTCCAGAATATCATATTCCAAGCCCTTTGATCCCTCAGTGTAGAAGCCGCCAGATCCTGGGTTATCCTGATTGTGTTTCCACAATATTCAAATTGTTTCTTCATGGATGCTTGTAATATTCTCTCCTTAATCTGGGAATTCCAGAACCTGGCTATAATATTCCTAGGAGTTGTCTTTTTGGGATCTTTTCCAGGAGGTGATCAGTGGATTCTTTCAACCTCTATTTTGCCCTCAAAAATCAGGGCAGTTTTCTTTGAGAACTTCCTGGAAGATGATTTCTAGGTTCTTACTTTGGTCATGGCTTTCAGGCAGTGCAATAATTTTTAAATTATCTCTCCTGGATCTATTTTCCAGGTCAGTAGTTTTTCCCATGAGATATTTCACATTGCCTTCTATTCTTTCATTTTTTTGGATCTGTTTAACAGCATCTTGATTTCTCATAAAGTCATTAGCTTCCATTTTCTCCAATCTAATTCTGAAGCAATGATTCTCCTCATTGAGTTTTTGAGCTTCTTTTTCCATCAGGCAAATTTGGCTTTTTAAGACATTCTTCTCCTCATTGCCAGTCAGTCTGCTTTTTAAGGTATTATTTTCCTCAGTCAGGCTGTTGACTCTCATT
>NW_027187278.1:6498791-6538735 GCF_028583685.1 Petaurus breviceps papuanus | reverse complement strand
AATTAGCTTCCATTTTCTCCAATCTAATTCTGAAGCAATGATTCTCCTCATTGAGTTTTTGAGCTTCTTTTTCCATCAGGCAAATTTGGCTTTTTAAGACATTCTTCTCCTCATTGCCAGTCAGTCTGCTTTTTAAGGTATTATTTTCCTCAGTCAGGCTGTTGACTCTCATTTCATAATATTCTTGCATTGTTCTCATTTCTCTTCCCAATTTTTCCTCCACTTCTCTTATCTGCTTCTTAAGGTCCTCTATGGCCTGTAACCAGCTTTTATTTTCCTTTGAAGCTTTTGGTGCAGGAGTTTTGACTTCACTGTTTTCCTCCTGTTCCATGCCTTGCTCCTTCTTATCCTCATAATAGGAGTGTAATGTTGGAATCTTCTGTCTGCTTTGTTTCCTCTGCCTGCTCATTTTGCCACTCAATTACTTGACTTTTGGGCTTTTTGCCACAGTAGGACTCTGCCACCAGACAGGGAGCTTTCATCCCAAAAGCTAGTGTTTTCTCAGCTGCCAGAGGTATTAGCTGGGTGCCCTCTCTGAGGTCTCCACACATTCTGGCAAGCTGGACACACCCCAGAAAATCCACCCTAGACTGCAATCCAGATCCAAGCAGGTTAAAGCAAGAGGGATTACCCCTCAGACTGGTGCTTGGTCCCCCTACACTCTGCAGGCCAGGAGCTGAAGCCACCATGTGAAGCTGGCTGGCTGTGCTGGTGTCTCAGCAGCTTTTCGCCCTGGGTTTAAAAGCCACGCACTCCCACTTACTGGTCCCAAAGTCCAGACTGTACTGACCTCTCACTTTGTCCTTTGTGTCTATGTGTTGATGAATCTGGAAACGGCCACAGCTGCTGCTGATCTGGAGTCCCTCTGGCTGGTGGCTGGTCAGGCCCGCCCTGGGGCTAAAGCCTTGGCATGGGGCTGGACTGGGCTCCCAGAGCGCTGTGCTGGATTCCTGCCAGCCTGCTGGGCTGTCCTCAGTGGGAGGTTAGCTTCTCTGTGTCATTTTGTGGGTTCTGCAGCTCCAAAGTTGGTTTAGAGTCCCCTTTTTACATGGATTGGGGAGGGTGGAAGCTGGAGCTGCGGGAAGGTTGTGCTTCTATTTCCGCCATCTTGGTTCCGCTCCCCCCCACCACAATGTACTTTAGATCTTCTTTGATGTTATTTTGTTCCAATTTTTTTTTTTGCCAATTGCTATAATTAGTAAGGATTCATAGACTATCATAGCAGTAAAGGATCTTAGAAATATCAAAATAATAGAGCACCAAAATGCATGATACCTATATTGATGGCACTGCCATACTGTACAATGCTTCTTAAAGTATGTTTTTATCCATTTTAGTATAGATTTATATCAGTCCTGAAAATAACAAGATGTAGGTATGCCTAGTAAAGTAACATTAGAAGAGTATACCAAGGGATACATTGTGATTTAATGAGAAAAAAATACCAACCTGAGAGCCAGGATTCTAGACCCTTAGTTCCGGCTCTATAACTTGGATACTTGTTGTTGGGGAAATCCCTTAACTTTTGTGTGGTTTTGTTTCTTCATCTGTAATGAAAGTCATATTAATTTGCAACTAAGGTCCAGGATGTCTTGGATTCCTTGGTTAACAATCAATTATGCTGGCCATTTAAGGAATTCTGAGGAATCATAATTTTGGAGTTGTCAAAGAGAAATATGAAAAAAAAATGACCTTGGAAGTTTTACTAATTAGAATGCCTCTTCTACCTACTTTTCTCTGCTTCATAAGCCATATTTCAATATCCAGCTCAAATTCCAATTCCTCCATAGAGGTTTTTCGGTCCAAAATGAGAAGTCCTTCTTCATGGGTGGAAGGCAGAAAAATAAGTATTTATATAGACCCGACTATTTGTAAGGCACTGTGCTAAGTAATTTCCAAATATTATTTTATTTTATCCTCCCTATACCCCTTCAAAGTAGGTGCTGATATTATCCTTATTTCACAGTTGAGGCAACTACGGCAAACAGAGACTAAGTGAACTACCTAGGGGGGCAAATGCTAATAAGTATCTGAGGTCAGATTTGAACTCAGGTTTTCCTGACTCCAGACCCAGTCATCTATCTTTCTATAACAATATTTTCTGTCTCTATAAAGTGTTATTTTATATTTGGCATTTTTATCTGAAGTGATCATATTGTTTTATCTAGCCCTCATCTATATGCTAATATGAGACTGGTTGCTTATGTGCTACAAGAAAGAAGGCCTATGCTCTTAATCGGATTCTAGGAAAGCCCTTGGCCCTGATCCAGGTGGAGGAACATGCTTGTTGATCCACTATGAGGCATATGGCAACCCTGATGAGTTTGTCATTGTCGAAAGGGCACCCCAGGTCCTATTTTTGTACCTATATGAAACAAGTATGGATACTAATCTACTACAGATTAGTTATACATACTTTATAGTAGAAAATAGGCTGAGGGAAAGAATTCTCATAACATCAACAATTCCTTCTGGAATAAGAGGAGAGTTTAATTTTTCCATAGCAGTGATTTTAAGTATAATGTGTAACCAAAAGCAGATTTCAGAATTGTGTTTTTAGGAATTAAAAAAAATATTTATGGTAAATAGTTAAACATGTTAAGTTTAAGTAGAATTTTTTACTTTAAGTCAGATTTGCAAGTAAGGGAAAGGATAAGTAATGAAAATATAAAAAGTAACACATTAAAAAAAGATATATTCCATTTGAGAATTTGTGATTATTAGTTTAGAAAAATTTGCCAAATATTTCTTAGCATGCTTAGTTTTTTTTTAACTTTTTTTTGAGGGTGGAAGGCAGTACAATTGGGGTTAAGTGACTTGGCCAAGGTTACACGGCTAGTAAGTGTGTCAATTTTCTGAGGCCAGATTTGAACTGAGGTCTTTCTGATTTCATGGCTGGTGCTCTATTCACTTCGCCATCTAGCTGCACAAAATTGATATGTTTGAAATAGGGACCCTAACCATGGCTTTCACAATGTACTACTAATGCCCAGAGTTTGATGATAGTCACATTTTGGGTTATATCAAGCAATAAATCTGAGGTTTTGGATACTAATGCTTCACCATGGCACCTGTTTTCTTTGAGAATGTTCTAGGTTCCTCTGGAGTAGTTTATTCTTCACTGTTATTTCAACCTTTGAACACAGTAGAAAGGAAGAAAGAAAAATACTATATGGCATAGCTGAAGTTAAATACAGTTTCCTAGTGCAGTTGGGAGCCCCACTGCCTTTTAAGCCATTTTGAAGTCTGTTTGAGAGATTATCAGTTTGTGTATGTGTTAAAAATTTCAAGAATGAATGTTTAATTATGGGTGTATAAGATGACTAGTTTGGAAGAGGCTTGATAAATGACTTTGCATATTGTGTATACAAACTTTTCTATGCCTGGTTCATCTGAAGAAATTTATATTTAAAAAAGTTTGTTACCCTTAAAAGAGAGAGAGAGAGAGAGAGAGAGAGAGAGAGAGAGAGAGAGAGAGAGAGAGAGAGAGAGAGAGAGAGAGAAGGCCTACAAAAAGTTATAATAAAAAGCAATACAAAATAATTCAAGGTCTTAATAGACTTAACATATCACATTCTGCTTGTCTGTCAAGAAAATGACTCAAAGTCAGAGGGACAAAAGAGTGAAATTTTAGCAGGTTCACTTTACCAGGATGTGTCTTGAATTACATTCCTCCTATTCACGAATTAGTAATAAACTAACCACATCAAGACAGAGTTGGAAGTTTTTGGCAATGACAAGATTCAGGAATAAAAAATACAAGATTTGGCATCCATGCTTTCATGCTGCTTGGAAGAGCCAAGTCTTGAGTTCAGGGCCCACTGTCTATTGATACCAATCCAATTCTCAGAGAAACATAAAAAGTTTATCAATTAATTCCCAAATACCTTACCCAGGGTATATTTCAGACTCTCAGAGTAAGATTATTTTTGTTTAATAGATCAGGTTTCTGGCTAGCAGGGCCATCTGCTGGTCAAATGCCTTATCATTCTAGCTTGAGTGAAAATTCCTTGAGAAATTTTCTTAATTTTCTTTATAGTCCCTTAGCATAATTAAAAAAAATGTCTAAAAGTTGTAGTGTCATGATAAGGTGTTTTAAATTAATGATGATTACTAATGTAAGAAATAATTGATCTTATCTCTGATTATATAGCAAGAAAAAAGGAGTATAATCTGATTTCTACCTCCCTCCAACTTCTGTTTTCCCCCTTTTTGAAAGGATTACTTACTTCAATTATATAAGTACATTTAAGGCAAGGCAGATCTGAATATTTTTCTTTCTATAACTGGCCTAAAGAATTCTCTCTCTAAAATTAGTATTTTCTACTTTATTCACTCTATTCACCGCCAAAAATGAAGTAAAGTATATGAGCTGATGTTTTTGTCACTAATACATAGAAACACTCAAAATAAAACACAACAAATTTGTTTCATCTCAAAATGATGTAGATCACTTATTATATGAAGAGCTTTTATTAAAAATGTTTATTTTCTGAATTTCAGATTATTATCATGCAAACTAGCTATTACTCTCTTTATATAATGGACTCCGGAATATAGAGGACCTAGGAACTAACAGAGAAGTTCAAGGGTATCTTTGCTGCTTACAAGCCTAGCATTAAATGTTTATGAATCTTCTTATTACACAGCAATGAAGCTTAAAACACAATTGATCAGATTGGCAAAATACTTAATTAGCTAGTTAAATATATACACTATATTCTGGACGAATGCCCAACAACCAGTAGTTTCTCAAGGTTGCTCAACGGATCTTACTGGCCCTAGATCAAAGAGAAAAGTAAATTTCCAGGCAGCATTTCATTTAATTCCATTCCATACCATCTATTTGTAGATACAATCATTGTGTTTTTGTTCAAAATGGCCATCATTTTAAAAAGAAAATGGCAGCTTTTTTAAAAATGTCTTTTAAAGTTGAAAAGTGAGGAATAATACATTACTAGTAACTGGCAAAGTTTCAGACAATTCCATATGGCTTTAAAATTGTTATCCTCTCACTTACAATATACTTCCTGCTTTGACAGAATTTCACATGTGTGACTAGAATCTCAGAGCAATTTCTCTATTGGATAATATAGGAATATTTCTGAAAAAGGCTTTCTTAAAGAAAGACTGGATTTGCAGCTGTGCTTAAAATCATTATTTGAGTATTTTCTTAAAAATCCCTCTTTATCTCCTTTTCAAATAAATTGTGAGTTCTTTATTATTTATTAGCTAAGAGTAATACTTCTTTATTACTAATGGCTACTTATTTATGAACTGGAGATTATTTTTTTGATTAAATAATTTCTATTTTCTCTTTGAGTGATGATGTATGGCAAACAAGAATATAAATTGCTGCTCAAAAGTACACATAATGTATCTAATTTATTTTCAAGCTTTCTGTGAGTCATGATGCATGCTGCTGGGGGAGACTGAAGCTTGTAGATCTCTTGAGATTAGAAGTTCTGATTTGCAGTGGGGTTACAGTTAATCAGGTGTCCTCATTAAACCCAGAACCATTTCCCTAAGCCACTATGAGTAGAGGGGCTAGAATACAAGAAACTTAAACAGGGGTGAATTTCTCAGATCAGAGACAGCACAGGTTAAAGCTTCAGTGCTGATCTGCAAAGGTATCATGTCTTTCAAGTGGCTGTTAAACTTTGAGACTGAGTGAGAAAGGGAGATCACAGTCCCAAACAAAAGAAAACAACTCATGCTCAGTTCTAATACATCCACTACAGATTCTTGTTATCCAACTTAAAATAAGCTTTTAGTGCCATGCACAATTGCTTTATTATTTATTTTTGTAAGTCCCCATCATCTTTCTCACTTGGACTTTTTTAAGACTTGTCTCTCTTTGAGCACTCAACTCTGATTCATCATTTCCTCACTTAGAACATGTTTCTTTTTCTTTTGAAGATGACAGCCGCCTTCCATGTGATTTCTCTTTCTACCCTCTACCTCAAAACCTCTCTATATTGTCCACAATTAGATCCTTTATTCTGGTCTCTGAAGAAGAGGTGGGCCTTCTTCTATACCATTATAAGCCCCTCTACATATGACCCTCATTCCATTTACTCTGGATATTCAAGGAATTTATTCCTTCCATCATTTCCTTTTAATCTCTCATCTTTCATATTGTTATTTAGTCATTTCAGTAATTTCAAATTCTCCATGACGCTAGTTTAGGCTTTGCAATTTCCTTTCTCCAACTCATTTTACAGATGAGGAACTGAGGCAAAAGGAATTATGTGACTTGCCCAGGTTCACACAGCTACTAAGTATTTGAGGCTAGATTTGAGTGCATGAGGGTGAATCTTCCTGATTCCTGATTTTAAGCCCAGTGCTCTAGCCACTGTGCCACCATCTTGATGACTTCATACTTCTTCATACTTACTGATTTACTGATTTCTTCCTCACTCTACAGTTTTCTTTTTTTTTCTTTTTTTTGCTTTCTGGAGAGCAATTGGGGTTAAGTGACTTGCCCAAGGTCATGTGACTAGTTTTTGTGTTGTGTCTGAGGCTGGATTTGAACTCAGGTCCTCCTGACTCCAGGAACAGTGCTCTACTTATTGCTCCACCTAGCTGCCCCCATTACTCTACAGTTTTCACTATCTAAAAAAAAAACCCACACACAACAACAACAACAACAAACCTTCATTAAACCCTTCCATCCCTTCAAGTTACTATCATATGAACTCCCTTTTACTATTAAACTATAAGAAATAGTGAACTACACATGTTAATAACACTTCCTCATTTGACATTCACTCCTAAACTATTCTAATCTGACTTCTGAATCCACCAAACTAATAAATTTTCTCTTCTGGATTTCATAAATCATTTTTTTTTTCAAAATTAATGTAGGGACAGCGAGGTGGTGTACTGAACAGAGCATCGACCCTGGAGTCAGGAGGACCTGAGTTCATATCTGGCCTCAAACACTTAACACAAAGCTAGCCATGTGACCTTGGACAAATCACTTAACCCCAATTTCCCTACCTTCCCCCCTCCAAAAAGCAAAAATAAAAATATAAAAACCATAATATACTTTCTTTTCTTCCTTTCTCTCTTTTTCATGATCACATCTGATTTCAGTTGTTTAGTTATCAACTATCTATTAACATACATCCTCTGAACTCCATTTTTATAGCTTATAGATATCTCCATAGGCTGTCCTGGTAGGCCTTCAAACACCTTCCAAACCAAATTCATCATCTTATACCCCTCAACATATCTCTTGGACCAAATTTCTTTCTTTTATGCTATCATTAGTTCCATCTCTTAGATTAGAAAGCATAGATTCATTCTGCTCCTTAAGCCACCATCTATTTAACTCTTGCCCTATCTTCAATATTGGACCTCTGATCTATTGTCATATTCCTAGTTATTTTAATTCCACAACATCCATTCTACTTTCTATAGTCAACTGATATTTCATTGTTCTGATTTTTATCATTTCTTATTTGCTCATTGCAATAGTCTCCTAAGTGATCTCCCTCCTCCAGTTTCATTTTAAATCCATCTTCTACTTTCTTTCCAAACTAGACCATAAACTTACTTGAATTCCCACCTTTGTGTATTCACAAAGACCATCACCTAGAACTAGATTGAACCTTATCCTCCTTCTTATATTTTAAATCTTTATCATTCTTTAAGACTCAGCTCTGTTGCTGCAGGAGCAACATGTTGCCTTTTAAGAGTCTCAGACATTATTCTCTCTTTAAATTTTTTTTGAGCATGCAAGAATAGTACTAGATCGGTAGAGGTTTGCACCCCAGTTATAAATACATTTTATTGCTGACTATTTCTAGGACATCCATGTGTTCCACAAAAGGGAGAGAAGTACCAGTCAGCGCTGAAAACACTAATCAATTTTACTGGAAGTGTTGAAGATAAGGTCACTTATGAACTTGAGAGAAATAAAGAAATATGAATGGGGAGATAGGAACAAATTTGGGAATGATATTAGGGAGACATCTGGCACTTACAAAAACTTGTGATCCACTGATAGGTTAAAAAATTACCAGACATGGATAAAACACCTGTTTTGTAACCAGTACAGTATAAGCAATGTGGATACAAGGATGAATAGGAAAAAGTAGCTTTTTAAATTTAAAAAAATATTTATATTTAGTTTTAAACGTTCACATTTATAAGATTTTGAATTCTAGAATTGCCCCTCCCTCCCCAAGACAGCAAATCTGATATAGGCAATACATGTATAATCATATTAAACTTATTTCTACATTAGTCATTTTCTGAAAGAAGAATCAGAACCAAAGGGAAAAATCATGAGAAATAAAAAAACAACAACAAAACAAGAAAAAATACCATTCATACTCTATAGTTTTTTTTGCTGGATTTGCATAGCATTTTCCATCAGGAGTCTTTTGGAATTGTCTTAGATCATTGCATTGTTCAGAAAAGCAAAGTTTAACAAATTCAGTCACTGCACAGTGTTTCTGCCACTTGAAGAGTAGCTTCTTTCAAGGAACTTTTGTTTTATCACATGCACAGATATAAATATACTTAGAACATATGTACCTACCATAAAATCAGTAGCTATGTGACAGGTAGGAGGAAATCCAACTAGCATAGACTGTTAGGTCTAGAGTCGAGAAAATCTTATTTCAAATCTTCTCTATCACTGGCTGTATGGTTTTGGTCAAAACATGCCTGGACTAACATCTCCAAAGCAATAGTCAGAAAAGCAATGGAGTGATCCAACTCAGAATATGAATACATGATAATGTCATTGCTAATGAAAGTCTTCAGCACATGACAAGAAAAACAAGTACCCAGAGATGCTATCATTGGGTTCTTTTAGAGCATGGCATACTAAGCACTCAGCAATTTATTATCTTGGATGCCTTTTTCCCTTTTCACTTCATGCTTCTTGGCAACTTAGAAATCAGGGTAGCCATTACAGTATTGCTCAGGAAAACAAAAGAGGGAGAAGTGAATTCTAAGGAAAAAATGGTTTCCTGTTTGGGCATAAAGTTGGTTGAAG
The DNA here is from genome assembly GCF_028583685.1 of Petaurus breviceps papuanus. Lineage (NCBI taxonomy): Eukaryota > Metazoa > Chordata > Mammalia > Diprotodontia > Petauridae > Petaurus > Petaurus breviceps. The sequence goes on along the minus strand of NW_027187278.1, from coordinate 6,529,722 downwards.
TATAATTATTATCATTATGTATCTATTGGCATATTTTATTTTATAAATTTCTCTGTCTCTTAGTCATGAGGTTACAAATAAGAAAAAGACAGCTCTTCCTTCAAAGATATTAATGAAGGTACACAACACATAAAAGGAAACAAAAAATGGGTAGGAGATTCAGGGAGAGCTTTCTTTAAATGGAGGCTTTAGGAGGAATATATTTTTGCTCTGCCTTCCAACCCTCCAATCTGAAGGAAAGAGGCTACTGGGGGTTCTCATGAGGTATGAGTACCAAAGTGGATGCAATCATCAGGATGATGAGTTTCCTAGGGATAAACACATCAAATGCTTCTAAAGCTCTCTCTCTGTAATTGATGAGAGCATCAGGTTAATTTTCTAAAACATTTAATGACATACAAAAGCTTTCCTAACAAGAGGAACCATTATTACAAATATAAATGAATTTACTCACAGAACTGAAGGTTAGAGTTATTGATCTGGCAGTAGTCACAGGTAGTGCTAATATCTGTACTAAAAATAGAGTTTTCCCACTCATACTTCAATACTCTTTTCACTATAGCATAATATTAGTCTTAGCAATATAGCATGCTCTTTTCCATATTATTGTGAGGCATCTGTGCTTATGTACATGCAGAGATAAAGATATGGATATAGATATTGTATTTTATCTCTCTTACTAGGTTGTCATCTCCTCAAGGAGTAAAGACTACAATTTACTCACATTGTATATCCAAAACTGCCTAACCCATAGCTATATATTTTTTTATTTCATTTTTTTCCATTTCCATTTCTAGCTTCTGTCAGGATAGGTGATTTCCCAATATAGCAACTCCCTCTACAAATGTAGATGAGTCATTCATCTGTAACTTATTATTTTTTAGCAAGTTATCTTAGTTGCTGTGAGTTGGTGAGTTACCAACTGTCAAATACTTAATATATGTTAAAAGTAGAACTTGAACTCAGTTTGTCCACATTCAGTCTTTTTTCTATTATTCCACATTGCCTTTCACTTTGCATATATTTAGCACCTAATAAATATTTGTGGCATCAAGGTGAATTTGTTGGAGGTTTTGCTGTAGCAATGGTTCCTTCTTGAACTGATTGAGAAATTAGTGCCTCACAGTCTAGAAATGATGCACATTTTAAGGAAAAATATGGGATATGATGCAAAAATTTTAAATGGGAAGCAATTATTAATAGATTCTCAGACCAAGCATTGTTTAAAATTATTTAAAGGATGTGACAGTTGGAAGAATTCATATTGTGTATGGCTACTGATATTTTACCAAGATGAAAGGGCCTTAAAGGCAATGGTTATTATAGAAGAAAGGAGGAAATTATAGCTGAAAGTATCTAGAGAGGACAGAGGTGCTTACATTTCCTCTGAGCAAATGGTAGAATAAAGATAGGGAACTTAATAACAATTGTAGATTGAAATTGTATTTTAATACATGTTATACAGTCTTCTATTTCTACCCTGGTTCCAGTATCGTGTGGCCAATTTTGATTTCTAAGATCCCCAAGGACGACTGGATTTTGGACAATAATTCTAATTTGATTAAGTTATCCCACTAAAGATATTTCAATTATCCTTATTTATTTTTGGAACAGTTGAAATAGGGTAAACTTAACCACACAGTTCTGGGCACAATCAATTTATTGTTAGTGTGAATATACCAATAAACAGGATCTCAAATTCCCCAGTAAGCTGAGACCCTAAATGAGGGGAGCTATATTCCCTTATAGGTTTTTGGGGAACAGAAAACAACAACAATAACAACAACAAAAAGAACCATAAGTGACATGATAAGGTTTGAGGACAGCATGATTGGTTACAAAGCTGAGACATGGAAAGTTTGATTGCAAGTTTAGTAATGAGGGATTAGCAATGACCATCTCCTACCTTATGACTAAGACGTGTTTATTGTTTGAGTGACAGCTTTTCATTAAGTCCTCTGTCTCATTGAATGTCCATTTTTCTCCAGAAGGCTTATATTCAGTTTTGCTGGATAGGTGATTCTTGTTTGTAATCCTGCTCCTTTACCCTCTGGAATATCATATTCTAAGACCACCAGTACTTTAATATAGAAGCTGCTAAATCTTGTGTTATCCTGACTACAGCTCCATCATATTTGAATTGTTTCTTTCATGCTGCCTCCAGCATTTTCTCCTTTACCCTTTGAGCTCTGGCATTTGGCTATAATATTCCTCAGAGTTTTTATTTTGAAATCTCTTTCAGAAAGGGATCCATGGATTCGTTCAATTTCTATTTTACCCTCTGGTTGTACAATATGAAGGTAGTTTTCCTTGATACTCTCTTGAGAGATGAAGTTTAAGCTTTTTTATCATGACTTTCAGGTAGTCCAATAATTCTTAAATGACCTCTCCTGGATCTATGTTCCAGGTCAGTTATTTTTCCAATGAGATATTTCACCTTCTATTCTATTTTTTTTTTTTTTGCTTTTTTGGTTTTGAATTATTGTGTCCTGATTTCTCACAAAGTCAGTAGCTTCCATTTGCTCCATTGTAATGTTTAAGGAATTGTTTTCTTCAGTGAGTTTTTGTACTTCCTATTCCATTTGACCAATACTACATTTCAAGAAGCTTTTTTTCTTTTTCAGTGAATTCTTGTGCCTCTTCTTCCATTTTGGTAATTCTGCTTTTAAGGCATTCTTCTCCTCTTTGGTTTGTTGGACCTCTTTTACCATTTGACCTAGTCTATTTTCGAGGTGTTGTTTTCTTCAGATTTTTTTTCTTTTTTACCAAGCTGTTGACTCATTTTTAATGATTTTCTTGTGCACTCTCATTTCTCTTCCAATTTTTTCCTCTCCCTCTCTCACTTAATTTTCAAAATCCTTTTTGAGCTGTTTTTTTTTTCTTGGAGCTAATAACTCTCTTGGAGGTTTTGGATGTAGGAACTTTGACTTTTTATGTTCCGAGTTTATCTTTTGAACCTCTTTGCCACCATGCTAACTATGCACAGATTTTTTTCTGTTGTTTGTTCATTTTCTAAGCCTATTTCTTGACATGTAACTATTTGTTAAAGTAGGGTTCTGCCTCCAGGGTGGAGGGTGTACTATCCCATGCAATCTGATATATGCTATACATGTATAAATATATTAAACAGTATTAGAAGACAAACTGAACCTTGAAACAATGCCCAACCCCACACCTCCAGAAAAGAACCCAACTTTAACATAAAATTCAAAATCAAGGAATAGGGTAAAATAAATGAACAAATAACAAGAAAAAGAACCTGAAAATTAAAATGACTATGGTGACATGGAAGATCAAGATGAAAACTCAGAAGACAATGAAATCAAAAGAACTAAAACAAAGGCTTTAAGAAAAATGTGAATAGGATACAAAACCAACAAGAATTTCTCAAAATGGAAAAAAAAAGATTTTCAAAATTGAATAAGAATAATAAAAATAGATAAAGAAATGAGAATGAGGATAGGAAACTAAAAAAAATCCAAAGCTTAGCAAAAGAGGCCCAAGAAATGTGAAGAAAGTCACAACTTAAAAAAAGAGATGGTAAAATAGTAAAAGAGATACAACAATTCACTCAGGAGGAAAACTCCTTAAAAAATCAGAGTTGGCCAAATGGAAAGAGAATTATAAAATCTTGGTTAAAAAAATAGTTCCTTAAAATTAGAATAACAAGAAACAATAAAATAAAGTCAAAGAATGAAAACAACTGACAATGAAAATCAAATGACTTCTGAAATAAACTGATGAGCTATAATTTTAAAAAATGGACAGATTGAAAGTCATTATTAAAGAACCCATATAGAAAATATAAAAAAAAAATATACGAATATCCTAGAACCAGATCATTTCATTGTTACCTAAATGAGATCACTAAATGAAATCTCACCAGAATATTTTAACTAGATTTCACAGCATGCAACTCCAAGAGGAAAAATTCAAGCAGCCAGATGATAACTATACACATATCTTGGAGCCACAGTCAAGCGCATATAAGATTTAGTAGCTACCATGGTAAAGGAGAAGAAGGGTTGCTTCCAGAAGGCAGAAAAGCTAGAATTACAACTGAGGATAACCAATCCACTAAAATTTAGTATAGTCCTTTAACATAAAATATTGGTATTTAATGAAGCTGAGGACTTTCAAGTGTGATGTAAAAACCATTGTGAAATAGAAATTTGACCTTCCAACAAAAGACTAAAGAGAAATGTAAAAAGGTAAACATGAAGAAGAATTCATAAAGGACTGATTGAAGTGTAATTCAGGGTGGGAAACCTGTGACCTTGAGCCCATATGTGGATTTCTAGATCCTTGGGTGGGGGTCTTTGGACTGAGTCTAAGTTTTATGGAATAAATCCTTTTAAGGTGAAAAATGCTCTCAATCACTATTAATTAGAGAAATGCAAATAAAAACAAATCATGTGCCACCTCACACCTGTTAGATTAGCTAATATGAGAGAAAAGGGAAATGATAAATATTGGAGAAGATGTGGGAAAATTGGAATATTAATGCATTGTTGGTGGAATGGTGAACTGATCCAACCATTCTGGAAAGAAATTTGGAACTATGCCCGAAGATTATAAAATGTATATACCTTTTGATGTAACAATATCACTGTTAAGTTTGTGTTTCAAAGAGATTTTTAAAGAGGCAAAAGGACTTATGTATACAAAAATATTTGTAGCAGCTCTTTTTGTGCTGGCAAAGAATTAGAAATGGGGAGGGGGATGGGATCTGCCAATTGAGTAATGACTGAAAATGTTGTGATATATAATTGTAATGTAATGCTGTTGTACTAGAAAAAAAATGAACAAAATAAATTTCAGAAAAACCTGGAAAAACTTACTTGAATTGATTCAAAGTGAAATGAACAGAAACAGGATAAAATTGTGTATATTAACAGCAATATTTTATGACTATCAATTGTCAATAACTTAGCTACTCTAAGCAACAAAATAATTCCAGATAATTTTAAAGCACACATGATGAAAATATCCCATCCCCATCCAGAAAAAGAATGAATGGAGTCTGAATGAAGATAAAAACATACTATTTTTCACTTTTTATGGTATTTTTGTCTGTGTTTTCTTTTACAACATAAGTAATGTATAAATATGTTTTGCATGATTGCAGATGTGTAACCTATATCAACTTACTTTCTGTCTCAGGGAGGGAAAAAGGAAGGGAGGGAGAAAATTTGGAAAATAAATTTCTAAATAAAAATTTCTGAATATTGTTTTTATGTGTATTGAAAATAAAGTATTAATTAAAATATAACAAAACATAACCATGTAACCATTTAAAAATGATATGTAATATCTATCTAAAACAAAGGACAAGCATTATATGTAATGGAGATAAATAGAAACTTTCTCAATTATATCAGAAATGAATAATCACACAAAAATCGCCAGCATTTCTACATACTAGCACCAAAACAAAGCAGGATAAGACAGGAAGAGAAATTCTACATAAAATAATCGAAGACAATATAAAACACTTGAAAATCTACCTCCCATGATAAACCCAGGAACTTTATGAACACAATAACAAAGCAATTATCACACAGATAATTACACATCTAAAAATACTGGAGAAATATCAGTAGGTTATGGATATGCTGAGCCAATAAAATGAAAATGATAATTCTGTCTAAATTAATTTACTTATTCTTTGTCATACTGATCAAACACATAATTATTTTATAGAACTCCAAAATAACAACAAAGTTCATGTGGAAGGAAAAACAGTCTAGAATATCATGGGAATCAATGGGAAAAATATAAAGGCAGGCAGTCCAGCAGTTCTAGATTTCAAGCTATTACAAAACACTAAATTTGAAAACAATCTGGTAAATCTCATACCGACTGAAAAATAGAATGATGGATTAGTGGAATAGGTTACACAATACACAGTAATATATGACCACAATAATCTAATGTTTGATAAACCCAAGATCCAGGTTTTGAGGGTAAGAATACATCATTTGACAAAAATTGCTGGAAAAGAGTTTGGAAGAAACTAGGCATAGAGCAATATATCACACTCATTACCAAGATAAGAACAAAATGTATAAATTATTTAGACATAAAAATGACATCATAAGTATATTAGGGGGACATGGAAATATGAACCTGTCAGATTTATAGATAAGTGGAGTTTATGACCAAAGAAGAGATAAAAGGGATCAGAGGAAGTGAAAGATAATTTTAATTGCATGAAAATTAGATATTTTTTTCTGTAAACAAAATAAATGTATCCAAAATTAGAAGGAGAAAAGGAAAATGGGAAAAAAAGGTTTTAAAGCAGATTTCTCTATCAGTGATTTAATTTCTCAACAACATAGGGAAATGAACCACATTTATAAAGAGAAGAGACATTTCCCAATGGTTAAATGGTCAAAGCATACGAATAGGTAGTTTTAAGAAGAAAAAATCTAAGTTATCAATGGTCACAAGAAAAAAAATATTCTAGATTGTATAAATACAAATCAAAACAACTCTGATATACCACCTCACACCTATAAGATTATATAACATTACAGAAAAGGAAAATGAGAAATACTGTCAAGCATGTGGATAAAATTCGATATTGCTGCAACATTGGAAGATTTGTGAACCATTCTCGAGAACAAATTGAAGATATGCTAAAAATGCTATTTAGTTTTGACTCAGCAATACCACTGGTGGTATTGGATTCCTAGTGGAATATATGCCAAAGAAAAGGAAAGGGGCCTACTTAATAAAAAAAAAAAAATATTTGTACCAGTTGTTTTGTTTTGTTTTGTTTTGTGGTGGCAAAGAATTGGAAATCAAGGAAATGCTCTTTAATTTGGGTGAAAAGAGTCATGGCATATTGTTATATTTGAATATTATTTTGCAATAAAACGTGACAAGCTTCAGAAATACCTGGAAAGTCTCACATGAACTGATGCAAAGTGAAGGGAGCAGAGCAAGGGGAACATTGAAAATAAGAACAATAGGGTATGGATGATCAATTATGAAAGACTTAGGCACTCAGATCAAGAAAATGATGCAAGACAATTCCAAAGGACCTATGATTGAACATTCTATTCTTCTCTGGAGAAACAACACATTAATACTTAATTTCTATGCTTTTTGTTTCTCTTTTCTTACATGTATCTTTTCTCTTGCAACATGACCAATATGGAAATATGTTTTATGTGATTTCATATGTACAATCAATGGCATATTACTTGCCTTCTCAATGAATGCAGGAGAGACAGAACAAAAGAAGAGAATTAGAACTCAGAACAAAAACTTTAAAACATTAATACTAAGAACTTTAGCATAGAATTGGGAAATATTTTATGAAATAACTAAAATATATTAAAATTCAACAAATTCAACATAAGCTTTAAATTATCTGGAATTTTCCTACTGCAATGTAAATATTATAAAGAATTATTCTAAGAAAATATTTCTCAATACTGAAATAGATCTACAATTTTAGCAATTTGACAATTTCTTCCAATGATAATTTCAAGGTATTTGTCTAGACCAGTCCTACATAAATCTTGTCTGCCTTCTCCCATGATTCACTAGCACCATTCCAAGTGACCCGTTCATCTACTTTCAACCCTCTAAAAAGAGCAGTGAAGAACATGGGGCTATTGGTTAGTTACCCTTTGCTCCTGTATGTTCTTGTGTAGCCTGTGACAGAAAACTGCTAAGAAACCATTAGAAAAAGACTACAGCAAAGATATCCAACAAAAGGCTAAAATGTCCATAAATACCAATAATAACAACAAAAATATTTCATTTTTGGAAAATGTATTTTAAATACTTGGCAGTGAAATCTTTAAAAGGAAGTCTTAATAAATAATTAAACATTTAAAAATATAAATAATTAAATTAGAAGGACAGAAACTTAAAGAAGCTAAATACTAAGTGCTGTGATTAAGTTATGTATCTAGTTTCTGTGATATTTTCATTATTGTTCTATTTTGTATTTATTGTTCTTTCATGTTAATTACAATTTTATATGATAAATCTTAATACAAATTAGCATTAATGAATCAAAAAAATGGAGAACTTTAAATTAAAATGTAAATGAAGTGTTAACTGAATAATTAGATAGAGTGTGCTAAGGAAGAATTGTGAATTTCATGAAGATACCCAGAGAGTCAATAGGTATGATTGATCTATTCTGACTAACCTGAAGAAATATTTTCCTGTAATGCATTTTCAGTTATAAACTAACTGAAGACTTCCATCTGTCCTGAGCCCTATTCTCTTCTTTTTTCTTTCTCTTTAGGATTTTTCACTTGACGAATCTCCATTTTTATGTTTAAACTATAAGCTTTATTCAGGTACCTCTCAAATCTGTAACTACTTTCAGACTCTCCCTAGAGTTTGAATCAGTCATCACAATGCCATTTGGGTATCCTTAAAGTCCATCAGACTCAATACTTCCAAAATTAAAACTGTCAGATTTCTTCTTAAATCTAATCTCCCAATATCCCTGTTTCCATCAATGATGTTATCATTCTTCCTCCTTAACATATATATGACTTAATAACAGAGTGATTATTGACTCTTCCCTCTCTTTCAGTACCTGTAGCCAGTCTATTTCCAAGTCTTACTTGTTTTGCCTCTAAGCCTCTCATAGGTTTTCTCTTATATCAGTTCACTGTGTCACCATGCTAGTTTAAGCTCTCATGTGGCCAGCTAAAGAGCTTCGTTTGTGGTCTCCCTGTCTTCATTATTACCCTTTTTAATCCCTCCTTCACAGAGCTGCCAAAATGGTTTTTCAAAAATATACAGTAATTTTGATAATATCAAACTCTATTTAAAAAGGTTAATGGTTCTCTACTGCCTATTGCTTATAAGATAAATGCCTTAATCTGATGAAGATATATTTCCCACAGCTTCTGGGACCAGAAAACCTCTTAATTGAGTTAAATTATTTAACCATATTTCAGAGGAGCTTGGTGACATCTCCTGGCATGAACTTGGAATGGATTCTGATTGGACAATAAAAGGTATACAGCATGTGAGATTTAAAAAGACTTTTGAAATTTATTTGGAAAAACAAAAAGTCAAGAATTTCAAGGGAATTGAGGGGGGGAAAGGGGGAGAAAGACGCTCAAGCAGTTCCAGATGTCAAACTGGATTATGAAACAGTAATCATCAAAATAATCTGGTGCTGGCTAAGAAATAGAGTGGTGGATCAGAAGAATAGATTGCTTACATTTTACACAGTAGTAACCAACCATATTAATCTAGAGCTTGATAAACACAAATGATCCAAGTTTTGAGGGTAAGAACTCAGCATTTGAAAACAATTGCTGAAAAACTGGAAGCAGTTTTGAAGAAACTAAGTATAGACCACCATCTAACATTGTGTACCAAAATAATGTCAAAATGGATAAATGATTTAGACATAAAATGATATAAATGAATTAGGAATGAATTGGAAAAAAAATGTATCTATCATCTATGGGTAAGAGAAGAGTTTATGACCAAAAAAGAGATAGAAAGGATTATAGGAAGTAAAATGGATAATTTGGACTACATGAAATGCAAATAGCTTTAATACAAGCAAAAGTAATATAGCCAAAATTAAAAGGATAACAGGAAACTAGGAAGAAATTACTGCAAATTTCTCTGATAAAGGCCTAATTCTCAAATATATGAGGAACTGAACCAAATTCATGACACTAAAAACTATCTCCCAGTTGATAAATGGTTAAAGGTTATAAACAGATAGTTTTAAGAAGAAATCAAAGTTTTAAATAGTCACAAGAAAAAGTGCCATAAATCACTACTAATAAAAGAAATGCACATTTTAAAAATGAGAATGCAAAATTTAGAAACCTCATATATATCAGATTTTTAACATGAAAGAAAAGGATAATAAGGAATGCTGGGGAACATATTGACAAAATTAGACACCAATGCAGTTGGTGGAGTTGTGAGTTACTACAAGTATTTTTTTAAAGCAATTGGGGTTAAGGAACTTGCTCAAGGTTACACATCCACTTATTTCCGGGTGTGGTGCTGAGTGTCTGAGCTGTGGATTCGATCTCTCCAGTGCTCTTATTCCTTGAAGCCCCTAAGCAATTGGGGTTAAGTAACTTGCTCAAGGTTACACGGCCAGGTGTTTCTGGGTGGGTGCTAAGTGTCTGAGACCGGGATTTGATCTCCAGGTCATCCCGACACTGGAGCTGGTACTCTTACTCACTGTGCTACCTGGCCACCACTATACTATTTATTTTTGCCTGGGATTTACTTATATGTTTGTTGCTTCAAATTATAGATAGCTTTTATTTCTTCTTCTGAAGTTGCCTGTTTGTATCATTTGATCACTTATCAATTAGGGAAGTGCTCTTATTTTTATAAATTTGACTTACTTTTATAATGGGTATATATTTGAGAAATGAGACTTTTATTTGAGAAACTTGTAAAAAATATTTTACTTCATCTATGGCATTTTAGCATAGTGTAGTTTCCCTTATTACATCTGTTAATTACGTCAATTTTCACTTTTGATTTGTCTGAAGTCATGACTGCTACTCCTGCCTTTTTAAAATTTCAGCTGAAGCATATTACATTCTACTCAAGCCATTTACTTTGAACTCTGTATATGGCTTTCTGTTTCAAGTGTGTATTAAAAACATATTGTTGGATTTTTGTTTCTGTTCCATTCTGCTATCTGCTTCTATTTTATGGAATCTGATCATCACCCTCTTTCTCTTATTCTTTTTTCTTCCTATTTTGCTGTTGGGAAAATTAAATTTCTGTATACCTCCGTGTGTTTATATATTCTTCCCTCTTTGAACCAATTCCAATAAGAGTGAGTTTCAAGCATTGCACTCCTTCCATTCTCTCCTTCATTATAAAAGCACTTCCTCATGTATGTTTCATGTGAAAACAATTTTGCCATTCTCTCTCTTCCCCTTTCTCCTAGTTCATCCCTTTTTTCTCACCCCTTCATTTTTCTGGAGATCATCCCATTAATTCACCCTCATGCCCTCTGTTTCTATAATCTCTCTTTTATTGTTCTAATAACAAAAAAGCTCTAAGGAGTCACGTGTATTATTTTCCCAAATAGAAATTTAAACTGTTGAACTATATTAAGTCCATAATGTTTACTGTTTCATGTTCACCTTTTCATGTTCCTCTTGAGTTATGTCTGAATGTCATTTTCTATTAGGCTCTGATCTTCTCAACAGGAATGCTTGAAAGTCATCTATTTCATTAAATATTCATCTTCACTTGAAGGATTACACTTGGTTTGCTAGTTGGTGATTCTTGGTTGTCATCCTAGCTTTTTTGCCCTCTGAAATATCATATTTCAAGCCCTCCACTCATGTAATGTTGAAGTCTCTAATTTTTTTTTTTTTTGTGATTCTGACTGTGGCAACAGGATATTTCAGTTGTTTCTCTCTGGTTTGTTGAAGTACATTCTCATTAACTTAGGACCTTGGGATTTGCCTATAATATTCCTGGGAGTTTATTTTAATCTCTTTCAGGATGTGATCAGTGGATTCTTTCAATTTCTATTTTGCCATCTGGTTCTAGGATTCCCTGGTCATTTCTTGAAACATGTGTTGAGGTTCTTTAAAAAAACATCATGTCTTTCAGTCAGTCTAATAGTTCTTAAATTATCTCTCCTCAATCTATTTCCAGGACATTTATTTCATATGAGATATTTCACATTTTCTTTTTAAACATTCTTTTAACTTTTTTCAACAATCTCTTGATGTTTTGTGAAATCATTAGTTTCCACTCACCCCATTTGATGATTTTTTTTTTAGGAATTATTTTCTTCAGTGTGATTTTGTGGCTCTTTTCCCATTTGGCCAATTTTTTAAGGTATCATTTTCTTTTAATTCTCTTTTAATAATTTTCTTGCATCATTTTCATGTCTTTTCCCAATTTTTCCTCTCCCACAATTGACATTTTCTTTAATTTTTCCATGAATTCTTATTGTGTTTAAGTCCAATTAGCATAATTTTTGAGGCTTTTAAGAATAGCTGTTTTTACACAGTTTTCTTTTTCTGAGTTCATGTCTTTGTATTCCCTGTTATCTATTAGTTTTTATGGTCAAGTTATTTTTTGCTGTTGTTTGCTCATTTTTCCAGCCTACATTTTTTTTCTTTGAATGTTATGTTGAAAGTTGTACTCTGATCACCTGGTTTTGGGGAGGTACTGTCTCAAACTCCAGTCTTTTTTATTCTGCTGTTTTCAGAGCTAGTACTCTGTGGAGTGAGGGTCCCGCAGTTTTGATACTTCCAAGATTGCATGATCTTGGGGAAAATGTGGTCATTATTCTTTTGTCTTCACTCTCATCTTTACCCAGGAGATGCTCCTGATCCCCTAGAAAAACAGGCAATAGCAATTCTTTTTGCTTTGGAACTGTGGCCATGGCCCTTATACCCTGGCAACTGATCACAATCATTCCTCTCTGCCTTGGAAATGTGACTTAATCTGTGTATGGACAATAAAATTTCCAATCAATGCTGGCTCTACCCAGTTGTCTGACAAATTTACCAACTCTGGGCTGAGAGCTCTGGAAGTAGGTAGGGCTGCTTCTGTTACTGCTACTACTGTGGCCTCCATTACAGCCCCAGCTTGTGAGGACTCCTGACAAACCTTTAGCACACTGTCACAGACTTTACCTACTGAGTTCTTAACTTTTCTTAGATCAGAAAAAATATTTCATACTGAGATTTTGTTTACTCTGTAACTCCAAAAGTTGGATTTGAGATATTATCTTAAAGTTATTTGTAGGGGATGCAGTGAGTAAGAGCACCAGCCCCAGAGTAAGGATGACCTGGGATCGAATCCAGGCTCAGACACTTAGCACCCACTCAGAAACACCTGGCCATGTCACCTTGAGCAAGTTACCTAACCCCAATTGCTTAGGGGTGGCCAGGTGGCACAGTAAGTAAGAGCACCAGCCCCAGTGTTGGGATGACCTGGGGAGCGAATCCGGGCTCAGATACTTAGCACCACACCCAGAAATAACTGGCTGTGTAACATTGAACAAGTTACTTAACCCCAATTGCTTTAAAAAAAAGTTATTTGTAGGGGAACATTGAGAGAGTTCAGCTAGGTGTTTGCACTTAATCTGCCATCTTAGCTCCACTGTTTTTCATATCTTAACTCAGTTTGCAATACTGTGTGTATCATAAATTGCCATATAGACTCTTCTAAATTTAAATGCTCCCTCAAGGAAATCCTGCTATGTTGTGCCAAAGAAATAATGGTTTTCAAGGAAACAGAATTAACTTCAGAAGGAGAATGTTATAGTTACTTTTTTTTCTTATTAAAATATTTGTAGAAATTTCTTTTTTTAAGTAAAAAAAAACAGAATCCAACTTTAATGTTCTCTAAAGCTACAGCCAAAAAAATCATGTAATTATACTGTTGTTTTATAAAAATACACTTTCCGTACAAGTGTCATTTTCCAGTGAACTTGTAGTTAAAGAAAGATGCTTCAATCCTTCCATGCATCAACAATGCCTGATTTCATTCATCATGGTGATTTCTTTATTAGAAGTAGTTCACAATTCAATCCATGCCTTATTTAATATGTCTTTTTATGTTGTTGTTCATAGTCTGGTAACTTTCCTTTTAATGAAGAACCTCTCTAAATAAGAGTATGATGGCATTCTTATTGTTTACCATACAGAAAACTCCATTTCCCACCTCTTTGCTCAGTATAGATTGTCCTCTTTGTCTTTCATTATTTTCCTCCTCATCTATCTGGAACTCTTAGAATGTCTAAGAATCTTCAATACTCAGATCATTTGTAAGCACTCATATGAGACCTTTCCTCATTATGCATCTGCAAAAGCTTAGCCACAGACATTACTATATGTAAATATGTGTACATTTATTTATACACACCTACTGTTTATGTATGAAAACTTAATAAAACATATGTATAGATATTTTCCCTTCTACTGTAATGTGACTTCATTGAGAACAAAGATTATTTCCATTTTTTCTTCCATATCCTCTATTAATAGCAGTTCTATTACCCAGTAAGTTGTTCATTAATTCTTGTTGATTTATTGATGAAAAATATCAGATCTATCAAGTCTCTCCTCAAAGTATTTTTATAGGTTATGAGGATATGATAGAGGTTTTGTTTTCTTGACTTGATAATCAAGAATCCAGAGTCATCTCTAACCTACAGTGAAAAATCTGTGAGGATGGAACCAAGATGGCAGGAACATAAGCAGTAACTTTTCTACATTCCTCTGTGAATCCCATCACTAAACGTTAAAAAGTGAATCTGAATGGATTTTGGAGTGTCAGAATCCACTGGGCCATGGAGTGTGGCAGAATCCAGCCCAGGAAAGTGCCCCTGTGGGTCAGGGCAAGGGGAGCATGGAGCATGTGGGGACTGCAGCAGCTCAGACTTGAGAGTAGACTGCAGCAGAGAGAAAAGGAGCCCCAGCCAGCAGACTCATCCATCCCCAGGGGTATTTGCAGGCATCTCACCAGTGTCTCACCACGGGATGGGAGGATCCTTAAGAGAAAGCTCAGGGCTCGAAGCAGAGACAGCAGCTTCTTCTGGGGCTATCAGCCTCCAGCCTGAAAGTTTAAAAATCACCTACCTGATTTTCCAGGGATCAGGATGGCAAAGTAAACTCTGGCTGCTGCAATCCCCCCCCCAAACAAAAAAATCCAGAGATAAATGTTCCACTCAGAGTAAAATCCTGAAATAGAAGAAATAGCTTCAGGTTTAGGAGTCACAGAGAAAAGGTGTAACTGAGGCAGTAAGGAGTCTGAAGAGAAGAGTGGGAGTGGTCCCAACAAGCCCCACTTCACCTGACCAGCAAAAGTCTACCTAAGCTGTAGCCTAGGGGCATAGAGGCAGAAATCTGAAGTGGCCAGACTACCCCTCCCCAACAAATTACTCTTTGAGACTCAGAGTAACTGAGGGGAAACACTGAGAACACTGGCCTTGGCCTCAATCTAGACACCCAGAAGCTACAGCACACCAAGCCAACAACCAGGCACATAGCTCCAAGCCTGAGAAGCTTGGGTCAGAGCCCTCTGTACTCCAGGAGCAGAAATACATTTTAAAGGACAGGAAATAGGCAATTAAAATGGGCTGGAACCAACTTGAAAATGCAAGACCAAAGACAATAGAACTCTATTATTCTGAACAAGAAGAATAACTTTCAGGATACAACATGGACTCTGTGTCCACACCTGACACAGCAGATGGAAATATGAACTGGTCTCAAGCCCAAAGAACATTCTTGGAGGAGCTCAAGAAAGATTTTAAAAGACAAATTAGGGAGATAGAAGATAAATTTAAATCTACAGTGACCAAACTGGGAAAAATCTCACTGAAGAAAACAAATCCTTAAAAAGTAAAATTAGTTAACTAATTGGAAAAAAAAACCTCCCTAAAAAGGACCTTCAAACCTAACTGAAGACCATAATTCACTAAAAATTAGAATCGGTCAAATTGAAGCTCAGGACTCTATGATGCACCAAGAGTCAATCAAACAAAACAGGAAGATTGAAAAATTGGAAAAAAAAAGTGTAAAATATCTCACTGGAAAAACAAGTGACCTGGAGAACAGATTCAGGAGAGACAACTTAAGAATCATTGGTCTACCAGAAAGCCATGATGAAAAAAGCAGCCTGGCCAATATCCTCCAAGAGATTGTCAAAGAAAACTGTCCTGAACTCTTAGAATAAAAAGGTAAAGTAGTTATTGAAAGAATTCTCCAGTTTCCTTCTGAAAGACATCTCAAATTGAAAACTCCAAGAAATATAGTATCCAAATTCCAGAATTACATAATAAGGAGAAAAATATTGCAAGCAGCCAAAAAGAAAGAATTAAAATATCATGGAACTACAGTCAGGATTACACAGAACCTAGCAGATTCTACATTAAAAGATCAGAGGGATTGTAATTTGATATTTGGTAAGGCAAAACAGCTAGGATTGCAACCAAGGATTAACTACCCAGCAAAACTGATTATAATCTTTCAGGCAAGGAGATAGTCATTTAATGAAATAAGGGATTTCCAGACTTTCCCATATGAAAAAGCCAGAGCTCAATGGAAAATTTGACATACAATTACAAGACTCAAAAAAGACATAAAAAGTAAACAAGGAAAACTGACACTCATACATACACATGGGCACACATGCACATTGATGCACACATGCACATAACTTGGGGTGCAATATAGCATGGAGGGAATGAAACAGATAGTAGTCATTACTGTGTTTGTGAATGGGATGAAATCTCCCATAAAACAGAGGAGGATAACAGAATGGATTAAAAGCCATAATCCTACAATATGCTGTCTACAAGAAACACATTGGAAACAAAGGGGTACGCACAGAGAAAAGGTAACATGCTGGAGAAGAATATATTATGCTTCACCCAAAGTAAAAAAAGAAGGTAGCAATCCTTTATGCTTCATACTGAGATATTATAGCAATGCTTTATACTGCTATATAAAGCAAAAGTAAAAATAGATCTAATTAAAAGACATAAAGAAGGAAACCATATCCTGGTAAAAAGCACCATTGAAAATTAAGCAATATCATTACTTAACACATATGCACCAAGTGGTATAGTGTCCAAATTCCTAAGGAGAAGTTAAGGGAATTAGAGGAAGAAATAGTAAAACTGTACTAGTGGGGGTCCTTAATCTCCCATTTTTTCTGAACTTGATAAATCTAACCTCAAAATAAACAAGAAAGAAGTTAAGGAGGCAAATAGGATTTTAAAGGGGCTAGATATGAGAGATCTCTGGAAAAAGGAATATACTTTCTTCTTAGCTGTTCATGGCACATACGCAAAAATCAACCATGTGGTACAGTATAAAAACCTCACAATTCAGTGCAGAAAGGCAGAACTATTAAATGCATCCTTCTCAGATCATGATCCAATAAAAGTCATATGCAATAAAGGACCATGGAAGGATAGACTAAAAAATATTTGGAAATTAAAGGATTTTATCCTTAAGAATGAATGGGTCAAACAAGCAATTATAGAAACAATCAGTAACTCTATTCAAGAGAATGAAAATAATGAGACAACATATCAAAATTTGTGGGATGGAGCAAAGGCAATTCTCAGGGGAAGTTTTATGTCCCTGAGTGCATACGTGAATAAATTAGAGAAAAGGGAGGTCAAAGAATTGGTCATGCAATTGAAAAAACTAGAAAAAGAACAAATTGAAAATCCCCAGCTAAATATTAAATTATAAATACTGAAAAGCAAAGGAAGGATTAATAAAATTGAAATTAAGAAAACTATTGAATTAATAAATAAAACTAAGAACTGGATTTATGAAAAAAAATAAAATTGGTATAACTTTAGTCAATATGATAAAAAAAAGAAAGAAGAAAATCAAATTATGAGTATCAAAATGAAAAGGATGAATCTACCTCCAATGAAGAGGAAATCAAAACAGTAATTAGGAATTATTTTGCCCAATTATATGCACATAAATTTGACAATCTTAGTGACATGGATGAATATTTACAAAAATATAAATTGCTCAGATTAACTGAAGAGGAAGTAAATTACTTAAATAACCTTATCTCAGAAAAAGAAACCAAAGAAGCCATCAGTGAACTACCTGGGAAAAAATCTCCAGGGCCAGATGCATTTGCTAGTGAATTCTATCAAATATTTAAAGAACAATTGATTCCAATATTCTACAACTTATTTGGGAAAATTGGTTAAGAAAGAGTCCTACCAAATTCTTTTTATGAAACAAATATGGTACTGATACCTAAATAAGGAAGAGAAAAAACAGAGAAAGAAAATTATAGGCCAATTTCCCTCATGAATATAGATGCAAAAAAATTAAATAAAATATTAGCAAAAAGACCACAGCAACTTGTCACAAGAATAATACACTTTGATCAAGTAGGATTTATTCCAGGAATTCAAGGATAGTTTAATATTAGGAAAACCATCAGTACAATTGATCATATCAACAATAAAACTAGCAGAAACCACATGATTATCTCAATAGATGCAGAAAAATCTTTTGACAAAATGCAACATCTGTTCCTATTAAAAACAGTAAAAAGTATAGGAATAAATGGAGCCTTCCTTAAAATAATAAGTAGCATCTATTTAAAGCCATCAGCAAGTATTATATGGAAAGGGGATAAGCTAGAAACATTTCCCATAAGATCAGGGGTTAAACAAGGATGTCTACTATCACCCATCTTAATCAATCTAGTACTAGAAAAGTTAGTAGTAATTAGAGAAGAAATTAGAGATTTAGATGAGAGAAGAAATTAGAAGAAGAGAATTAGAGAAGAAAAATTATTAGATTGGAGAAGAAAATTAGAGGAGAAATTAGACAATTAGAGAAGAAAAAGAAATCAAAGGAATCAAATTAGGCAGAGTCCAAGCTATCACTCTTTGCAGATGATATGATGATATACTCAGAGAATCCTAGAGAATCAAGTAGAAGACTACTTGAGACAATAAATAAATTTGACAAAGTTGCAGGATATAAAAAACCCACATAAATCTTCTGCATTCCTGCATATTTCTAATGAAATTCAACAGCAAGAGATAGAAATGGAAATCCCATTTAAAGTTACTGTAGCCATTATAAAATATTTGGGAATCTACCTGCCAAAACAAACCCAGGACCTATATGATCACAACTACAAAACACTTTTCACACAAAAAAGCTCAGATCTAACTAATTGTAAAAAAACAAAACAAAACATCAATTGCTAGTGGCTGGGTCAAGCTAAAATAATGAAAATAACAATTTTACCTAAATTAAATTATATGCTTATTGCCATAGCAATCAATTTACCAAAAAAAAACCTACTTTATAGAGTTAGAAAAAATATTAACAGGATTCATTTGAAAGGACAAAAGGTCCAGAATATCAAGGGAATTAATGAAAAGAAATGCTGCGGAAGGTGGACTAACTATATCAGATTTCCATCTGCATTATAAAGCAGCAGTCATCAAAACTACTTGGTCCTCACTGAGGAATAGAATAGTGGATCAGTGGAATTGATTGGGCACACAAGACTCAGCAGTCAAGACTACAGTAATCTATTGTTTGATAAACCCAAAGACCACCGTTTTTGCTATAAGATCTCACTATTTGACAAAAATAGCTGGGAAAACTGGAATATAGTATGGCAGAAACTGGGCATAGGCCATTATCTAACACCATATACCAAAATCAAGTCTAAATGGGTGCAAGATCTAGGTATAAAGGCTGATACTCTAAAGAATCTCTTAAAGCAAGAAATAGTTTACTTGTCAGATTTGTGGAGAGGGGAAGACTTTATGACCAAATAAGTATTAGAGAGTAGTATGAAATGCAAAATGGATAATTTTGATTACATTGAATTGAAAAACTTCTATACAAACAAAGCCAATATAACCAAGATTAGGGCGGAAGTGGAAAATTGGGAAATAATTTTTACAAACTGTGTCTCTGATAAAGGACCATTTCTAAAATATACAAAGAATTGAATCAAATCTATAAGAATACAAGTCATTTCCCAATTGATAAATGGTCAAGGGATATGAACAGGCAGTTTTCAGAGGAAGACTTTAAAGATATCTATAAGCATAGGAAAAAATTCTCCAAATCACTACTGATTAAAGAAATGCAAATCAAAACAACTCTGAGGTACCACATCTCACCTTTCAGATTGGCTAAGATGACAAAACAGGAAAGTGACAAATGCTGGAGGGGATGTAGAAAAATTGCAATGCTATTGCATTGCTGGTGGAGTTGTGAACTGATCCAACCATTCTAGAGAGCAATCTGGAATTATGCCCAAAGGGCTATACATACTTCCATGCCCTTTGACCCAGCAATACCACTTCTAGTGTTGTATCCCAAAGAGATCAGAGAAGTGGAAGACCCCTATGTACAAAAATATTTATAGCAGCTATTTTTGTGGTGGCAAAGAATTGGAAATCAAGGGGATGCCTATCAATTGGGGAATGGCTGAACAAGTCTTGGTATATGAATGTAATGGAATACTATTATAATATAAGAAACGAGGAGTAGATGGACTTCATATTTACCTGGAGAGGCTTTTACAAACTGATGTTGAGTGAGAAGAGTAGAACTAGGAGAAATTTCTACACAATTCCAGACACAACATGTGTTGGAATCAACTTTGATAGACTGGACTTTTCTTATCACTGCAGGGCTATAAGTCAACCCCAAAAGACTCATGATGTAGCAAGATGTCTACATCCAGAGAAAGAACTAGAAAGAAATGAGTTTGAATCCAGAAAGAAGCAAACTACCTGATCTTTTCCTTTTTCTTGTTTGGTTTTGTTTCCTCTTTCCCATTCTTCATTCTATCTGATACAATCCTTTATAACCTGACTAATGTCGAATGTGAAAGTATTTGCAGATCGTATACTTGATTGTATGCCGCCATTGTGGGGGGGTAGGGGAGGGAGGCAGAAAAAATTTGAAACTCAAGGAATTGTGGAACTTAATCTTGTAAAAGTCAACAAACAAATTCATAAAGACCAAAAAATTAAAAAAAAGAAAAATATGAAAAGGATTTTAGTAGAAGTTAAACAGAAAAATTTCATTTGTATTAGCTTTTCATAACATATCTGCACACTTATCTCTATCTATCCATCTTTCTATCTCTCTGTCTCTCTGTCTCTGTGTGTGTGTCTCTCTATCTATCCTGTATAAATATAAAGGTCAACACTGACAAAAGGGGCAGGTGATATATCACTGATGTATACCTGAGTGTCATTAGAAAGCCTTTAGAGATATATTTCATAAAACAGTAGAGAGAAAAATCAAGGGATGGATAGAAACACTGCCAGTTCCAAAAACTCATATTACTAAAATACATTAGTAATAACATTTGGAGTTATAATCTGATAAATTCAAGGCTGTGTTTTTGTTGTGTATGAACTTTCACTAAGAACCAGAGAGGAAAGATTGTTCTGAATTAGTAGTACCCATCAAATGCAGAGTGACAAGCTTGTCTAGAAATCACAGTCTGTGATAACCAGCAATCCTAAATTTAGAAAAATATGAAGATAGAGATTGATTGATGGGGATGATGGCACCTGCATTTCTAAGAATGAAAACTAGAGCTTCTAAGTGTTTGTAGTTTATTCAAGTTCAAAGTATTATTTCCTATAGATTATCATCTTTCTTAAGCTGCAGTTCCAATGACTGTTTTCTTTCCTTGGCCTCATACCTAGAAAATGCTGTAGTTTCAAGGCATATTGATCTATGTGAATTTTCTCTACCATGGCTTGTATGAATAACATTTCTTCTTGTCACTGCAACTTCCATCTCTCCACATGCATGTTATTTGAACCTAAGGACTAGATATTTAGGAATCATATTAATTCACCAAAAAGTGGTCTATATCTTAACCAAGAATCAGTGACTGTAAGTTGTCAGTGGTATTGGCAGGACATTTTGTTTTCATGCCATCAGGACAAATGTTCCCTCTTAAGATAGGATGAGGGCCGCCTATTTCTTTGTAACATGGATTTTCTCTAAAATAAACAAAACTCTAAGCCAGACCTAAGTGATCCCTAAAGAAACTTCCTGGTCAGCTAAGGGGAAAAAATGGTCCCATACATGTTCACCCATCAAACTTGGTGAGTGCCTAAATACCATACAAGTTATGAGACTCTGCATTTCTGACAAAATGGGTTTCCACTAATTGCTCTACATTTTATGGTAGCTAAATGCCACTGTATCCTAGTTTCATATCCTTCTTGTTTCAGAGAGCAAATCTCTTTTGTTAACTATTTAATCACTTAAAAGTACTTCATTTCATCCTAAAATATAACTTGAACTAAAAGGGCATAAATGTCAAGCTCATCCTCAACCACACTAAATCTTTCAATGAATATTATAACTACTTATTGCTCCTAAAGAGATAAATAAGTGACCGCTAATTGCCTTATATGTACAGAAATTAACAGAACAAAAATTAAGTGTAAGTAGATATATTGTGACCAGTGCTGATTATTTTTTTTCTCTGAAATAATAGAGATAAGAGTGATGTATTATGAACCCAAACTCACCTAATTAGGAGAGAAAAATGTTCCCATCTTCAGAAAAACAGTGTGGTAGAAAACAAGGATTGTTAGCTCTCAGAATGAGATGTTTCTTGATGTGAAATCCCAAAGATAAGAAAGAAAGGTGGTAACAGGGATTGGTAACTTTTAAAAAATTGAGAACATATAGGGAAGCTATATGAGACACAACATGCTGTATTATAGAATTTCAGAACTTAAAAAGATATTAAAAGGTTAGAAAGAAACTATCCTCTGTAGCTAAAATTTAAAGGAATAAATACAATGTGTTTGTCAGGTTGTTTAAGTAAGAAGTAGGAAAGGTATATCTAGACAAGGACTTCTTTGCAAGTCCTTCTTGCCCCCCAATTTTTATATGACTCTGTATATATAGATATATTACATAGGTAGGTAAATGAAATGTTTACTAACAATAAATCATAAAGAAATTTATTTTAAAGCAATTCTTTGATATACATATAATTTTACCATTTTAAAAGACAAATACAAATTTGCATGCTAATGATATGGATTGCTTGTTTATTTTTACGTGAAGAATCAAATCTTGGTGGGATGTTTGGTACCGCAAAAATAAAAGAGCATCTTCAGTGTTTTTTAGAGTTGATCAATAATTTGATTTCATACATATTAATGCTAAGAATAACACTTCGAATAAGTATATAATATGAAATATACTACAAAATGTAATACAAAATATTTAGAGCCTTTTCAGAAATTGTTGGGAATTCTGTCCTATTCCCAAGACAAAAATAACTTAATGGCTTTTTTTTCTGTTTGTTTTTAAGGAATTTAAGTTTTAAGCCTGTGTGATTTGATAGTTCAATAAATTGTTCTTGAACTTTTAATAGCAAATGACTAACATGTTTTTCATTGCAATTAAGTTTGGTTTATGAATCCAACTTAGCTTTTTTTTTTACAAATGGGTACATTCAAGGAACACTGGAAAATTATACCACACAAAACATTATAGCACCTATCTGTATAACTGAAATGCATTATTTCAATCTATTCTTTGAAAGATTATATACTATGTATCATGGATGATTTTCTTGAGAGAAATGGGCTAAATTTCAGATTCTGTTTTCCCCACCAGCTATTTCCACCATCTATAATAAATGTTAGAACAAATATATCAGATTATCAAAAGGAGATTAAATCCAACACCAGAATGAACAGTTTTGTTCAGATGTACTTGGCAGCAAATCTAATACATATCTCACTGAACAATAGTTGGCAATGCATTAAATTTAATGATTCTACAAGTTCAAAATAGCAAATGATAGATGATTGTCTACACTTTTAAACTTGCTGTGTAAGTATAAGCATAGACATTTACAATTTTTCCTCTCTCTGAGAATTTGTTCCTGAAATTCTATTGTTCACACTAAATTTGTTAAGATGCATATATTTATGAAGAGAAATTTACTAAAATAGTACACTTCCATTTATGTTTAAAGGTTAAAATTGTTTCTTTTTTTCTGTTCATGCCCTCTGATATATGTAACTAATAAAATAAAATCCAAATCCTCATAACCATAGCCAACCAATGTCTGGAAGAGTCATGCTATGTCTAAGCTAAATCAGCTTGACAAGAGACAGTATAATGATATTTCTAAACAAAATAAGTTGCATTAAAACATGGATATTTCATTTGAAAAATTATAATTGTAGAGGTGGATTACTTTCCAATCATAAAGAAGAATGATTTAAAAATGTATTTCTTTTACTGTGTGTCAATGAAGGTGCTAAGGAGCTGGAGGGAAGTAGATAAAGCATGACAGTCACTTCCCTAAAGAAGTTTACATTATAATAAAGGAAGACATGAAATATAGGGGAGTGAGGGATCAGCAAGATGACTAAATAGGAGTAAAGAAAGGAGTCTGCTTTTCCCAATATCTCTCTCTCTCTTTCTCTCTGTCTGTCTGTCTGTCTGTCTGTCTGTCTCAGAGAGTCAGACCTGGTAATTGTCTAAAATCAAGGTACAACTGACAAAGAAATAGTTCTCAAGATAGGGTAATAATTCCATTCCACTTTCATGTGAACAGGGCAAGAACAATAGACCAAAGATGAGTCAACAATGCAATTGGTCTTAATGTAGTACAGGATCCTATAGGCTCAAAGCAGGGTTCAATCAGTCTAGCCACTTTGACTAAAAAATGGGATCGTGGACTAAGACTCTTGGCTTAGAAGAAGTTTAAGGGACATATCAGGACAAGGCAGGCATTATAGTTGGATCATACTTTCAAAAATCAGGATCAGACAGTAGTAAAGCATTGTTGTAGCAAAAAGGGAGTGTGAGGATAGGGAAATTTGCTATATGATAGGCATATGCAAGTAGAAGTCTATAGTAATAAGGAAGAGATAAAGTTATCAGGCATCACTTGAACCTCAATTTCCTGAAAAATTAAAAAAAATATATTCACAATAAACTAAAAGGAATTAAAAGAAATTAGAGAACACTTAGCCTAAATATGTGCCAATAAAATTGATGTTATAAATTGAATGTATTCTTATTTACAATACTTGCTGATTTATTGAATAACAAAAAATTCAAAGAAATAAATTTCAAAGAAGAAAGTGAAAGGGATATAAATTATAACCCATTTTTAAAAAAAGGCTTCAGAAATCTCTCCAATGATTATTATACTTTTTTTTTACTAGGTTTGATTTATACCAAGTATTCAAGATTGTCTCATTATTGGAAAAAAAATATAAACATAAATGATATTAATGAAAATGATAAAAGTCATAGCATACAATTAGATACAAGGAAAGCTTTACAACATAAAATACTAATTTCTGTTTAAAATATAGCGAACATAGGAGTAAATTAACCTTATCAAGATGGTGGAGTAAAGGTAGTAAAAGCACCAAATTCTGTTTTAAAAATTACTCTAAACAAATTCTAGAGCAGCAGAACCCACAAAAAAATGCAGCGAAGCAAATCTTTAGCCAAAGACAACTTGGAAGGCCAGCAAAAAAAGTTTTTTTGTACAAGGGTGAGAGAGGAACACAGCCCAGTAAATGCCATACCACACAGACTGTGATGCAGTAAACACAGAGCAAATCTTGTGGTAACTGAATCACGGGTAGCAATGGCAGTTTCCAGAACTTTCAGCACACAGACACCAAAAACAACTTAGAAGGTCAGCAGAAAAAGTCTATCACACATGGTTGAGAGGGGAGTGCAGTCCATCACAAGCCATGTGAATACAGCCTAGGCTCCAGCAAACCAGGAGTAGACCTTGGGAGCCACTGAATCAGCAATAACAGTGGCAGCTTCCAGAGCTCTCAATTCACAGATGGTAAGGGAATTCAATAACTGGTCAGAAGGAGATTACAGGGATCATTTTGCTGGCACTGAGGGAGGAATCTGTTGCTTTATCCATACTTAGATATGGTTCTAGTCCTTGGTGGCAATACCAGGGTGAGGAGGAGCACTAGCATAGCAGAGTTTGTAGCAGCAGTGGAGCAGGGAACCTCATTACAGTTTGAGAGTAGAAAAGAGTGCTTGTGGCTGCTCACAGATAAGAGTACAAGCCAGGAGAGGAGGAAACACCTCTCCTTAAATCATACCACCTTGGAAAAACTGAAAACTTATATGTCCCTAGAAGAACTCTGAAAATAGCTGTACAAAATCCCAGAGCTTGGGACAGCATACATTTTACGCTGGAAGCACAGTCCTACTTTAACAAAGATATAAAAGTTAACTAATAGGCTGGGGAAAATTATCAAACAATAGGAAAAAACTGTGACTATTGAAAACTACTATGATGACAGGAAAGATAAAAACACACACTCAGAAGAAGACATTAAAGTCAAAGCTCCTACATCTAAAGCCTCCAAGAAAAATGTGAATTGGTGTCAGGACATGGAAGAGCTCAAAAAACAATTTTGAAAATTAAGTAAGAGAGGTAGAGGAAAAACGGGGAGAAAAATGAAAGTGATAGAAGAAAATCATTAAAAAAAAATGAGTCAACAGCTCGATAAAGGAAATACAAAACAATTACTGAAGAAAATATCACTTTACAAAACATACTAGGCCAAATAGTGTAAAAGGTCCAAAAATCCAAAGGATGACTTAAAAAGCAGCATTGTCCAAATAGAAAAGGAGGTCCAAAAGCTCACTGAAGAAAATAATTCCTTAAAAATGAGAATGGAACAAATGGAGGTTAATGGCATTATAAAAACTACATAAACTATAAAACAAAAGCAAGAGAATGAAAAAATGGAAGACAACTTGAAGTATCTTATTGAAAAAAATAACTAGCTGAGAAAATAGATTCAAGAGAGATGAATTTTAAAAAAATTTGTGGAGGTTCCACTTCCAGGAGCCAAGATGGTAGAGGAAGAAGTAAGGTATTCTCACCCTCTCTTAGTGACTTATGAAAGCCTAGAAAATTTCACCCCAGGGGGAAAAAACAATGAAACAGCTGAGGCAGCAGAAAGATGGGATGCAGCAGGCTTGTAGCCCAGGAAGCTTGTGGAATTAATGGGAAAGGCCCCTCTCACTTTAAGAAAGAGGGAGCAGTAGAGGATGGGAGGTGTCCCAGAAAGCTAGCAACAAATCCCACCCCAGCAAACCAGGGGGAGATATGGCACCCCAGGGTGGGGGAGCAGGCAAACACCAACACCAGAATCCCCTCCCCAAGTACCCTGCATAGCCATAGGAATCAGCAGACCTCAGCCTCAGAAAATCGCCATGTGCACTGCTGTTCTCCAGTTGTCAAGTCTCAGACTCCTAGCTCAAGAAGTTTGGGTTAGTCCCCACTGTGCTTCAGCAATAGAGCTTAACTATAAAACCCAGGAATTAGGCAAACAACATGAACAAAAAGCAGAAATTGACAGTGACCATAGATTATTATTATGGGAACAGGGAAGATCAATGCACAAATTCAGAAGAGAAAACGTAGTCATTATACTCACATCCAAAACCTCAAGCCCAAAAATCCTTCTTGGAAGAGCTCAAGAAGGACTTTGAAAGTCAAATAAGAGAGGAAGAAGAAAATTTTAGAAAAAGAAATGTGTAGTATGAAAGAGAGAGTGGAGAGTTTGGAAAATGAAGGACAAAAACTGTAGAAAACTCCTTAAAAATAGAACTGGCAAAATGGAAAAGGAAGCACAAAATCTCAATGAAGAGAAGAAATTCTTTAAAAATAAAATGGGTCAAATGGAAAAGGAGGTACAATAATCTAATAGAAGAAAACTATTCATTAAAAATTAGGATTGGGCAAGTGGAACCTAACAACTTATGAGATATCAGAATCAGTCAAATAGAAACAAAAGAATGAAAAAAAATGGAAAACATAAAATACCTAATTGGTAAAATGACAGACCTGGAAAACCAATTCAGGAATGACAATTTGAAAAATTATTTGTCCAGAAACCATGATGAAAACAAGAGTCTGGATAGCATCTTTCAGAAAATCATGAAGGAAAACTGTCCTGAGATCCTAGAACCAGAGGGGAAAATAGTTATAGAAATAATTCAACAAGCACCTCCTGAAAGAGATCCCAAATTGAAAACACTGAGGAATATTGGAGCCAAATTCCAAAATTACCATCTAAAAGAGGAAATAAAACAATTTAAATATCATGGAACCACAGTAAGATTATGTAGGACTTTGCAGCTTCTATATTAAAAGATCATGGGGTGTGGAATACAATATTTTGTAAGGCCAAGGAGTTGGGATTACAACCAAGGATCCACTACTCAGTGAAATTGAGCATAGTATTTCAGGGAAAAAGATGGATATTTAATGAGATAGGGGACTTCCTAACGTTCCTGATGAAAGGACAAGAGTTCAACAGAAAATTTGATCTTCAAATACAAGACTCAAGAAGGGCATTAAAAAAGTAAACAGGAAAGAAAGCAAAAAAACAGCACATTATTAATAAAGGCACACTATTTACATCCCTAAAAGGAAAGATGACACTTGTAACTCTTGAGAACTGTATTGTTATTTAGTCAATTTAAAGGGATATACATAGACAGAGGACATGGATATATATGATGAAAAATCTAATTAAGTGATGAAAAGGAATTGTACTTGGAGAAGAGGAAAACAGGAGGAAGACAAGGGTAAATCATATCACATGTATTCCACACCCCATGATCTTTTCATGTGGAAGCTACAAGTTCCTGCATTATCCTAACTGTGTTTCTATGATATTTAAATTTTTTCTTTCTGACAAATTGCAGTATTTTCTCTTTTACTTGGTAATTTTGGAATTTGACTCCAATATTCCTCAGTGTTTTCATTTTGGGATATCTGTCAGGAGGTGCTTGTTGAATTATTTCTATAACTATTTTACCCTCTGTTTCTAGCACCTCAGGACAGTTTTCTTTGATGATTTTCTGAAGGATACTATCCAGGCTCTTTTTTTCATCATGGTTTTCTGGTGGACCAAATCCTATTACAGTATAAGGAAAGAAGGAAGATAGAAGAGCCTTATTTGAACATTACTCTCATTAGATTTGACTCAAAGAGGGAATCACATAATCACTTAGGTATGTCTAACTTACCCCATGGGAAGTAGAAAGAGGAAAAGGAAAATAAAAGCAGGAAGCATGGATAGGAGGGAGGGAAGAAATAGTAAGGCGAAGGGGAAGAAAAGGGAGGGGCCTGATAGAAGGGAGGGCAGACTGGGGAAGGCAGTGATTGAAAGCAAAAGTTTAGTGAGGAGGGAAAGGATGGAAGAAGAGAGAAAAAATTAAACAGGGGAAATAGGATAGAGAAAAAGACATAGATGGTAATCCTAACTGTGAATGTGAATGGATGAACTCTCCCATAAAACAGATTTGGATAGTAGAGTGGATTAAATATCATAATCCTACAATTTGTTGTTTATAAGATACATATTTGAAGCAGAGGGATACACAAAGAGTAACAGTAAAAGCCTGGAGCAGAATATGTTTTGCTTCAACTGAACTAAAAAAAAAGAAAAGAAAAGAAAACAGTGGTAGCAATCCTGATCTCAAAATAAAAGCAAAAATAGGTATAAATATAAGAGATAAGGAAGGAAATGACATCCTACTAAAAGGTACCGTAGATAAAATTGTGCATACCCTTTGACCCAGCAATACAACTTCTGGGTTGCTATCCCAAAAAGATTATAAAAATAAGTAAAAGGATCCACAAGTACAAAAATATTTATAGCACCTCTTTTGATGGTGGCAAAGATTTGAGTAACTGCCCATAAATTGGGGAATGGCTCAACAAGTTGTGGCATATGAATGTAATGGAATACCATTGTGCTATAAAAATATTGATCAGGCAGACTTCAGAAAAACCTGGAAAGAATTATGTGAACTGATGATAAGTAAAATGAGCAGTACTAGGAGAACATTGTACATAGGAACAGATACACTGTGCAATGACTGACCTTGATAGACTTAATTCTTCTCAGCAACTCCAGGGTCTAAGACAATTCCAAAAGACTCATGATAGAAAATGCTATCTGTATCAAGAAAAAAGAACTTGGGAGTCTGAGTGAAGATAGAAGAATACCGTTTGCTCTCATTTCCTTTGGTTGCTTTGCTTTGTTTCTTTTTCTTGTGGTTCCTCCCATTAGTTCTATTTCTGCTTTACATCATGACTAATGTTAAAATATGTCTAATATTAATTTATAAGTAGAGACTATATCAGATTACACTCTTTCTTGGGGAGGGGTAGGAAAGGGTGGGGGAGAAAATTCAAATCTCAAAATCTTATGGAAGTGAATGGTGAAAATTAAAAAAATGAATTAATTATATAAAAATTATCAGACTGCTTAAAAGCCACGATGACAAAAAAAAAAGAACCTGGACATCATCTTTCAAGAAATTATCCTGGAAAACTGTCCAAATATTCTAGAACTAGAAGGTAAAATAGAAATTGAAAGAGATCTCAAAACGAAAACTGCCAGGAATATTATAGTCAAATTCCAGAGTTCCCAGCTCAAGGAAAAAAATATTGCAAGTACCTAGAAAGAAACAATTCAAGTATGATGGACCCACAGTCAGAATAACACAAGATTTAGCAGCTTCTGAATTAAAGGATCAGAGGGCTTGGAATATGATATTCTGGAGGGCAAAGGAGCTAGAATTACAACTAAGAATTAACTACCTGGAAATACTGAGTATCATCCTTCAGGGGGAAGGATGAACATTCAATGAGATAGAGGAGTTTAAACATTCTTGTTAAAAATGCAAAACTGAATAGAAAATTTGACTTTCAAATACAAGACTCAAGAAAACCATAAAAAAGTAAACAGAAATCATGAGGAACTCAATAAGGTTAAACTGTTTACATTCCTACATGGGAAGATATTTGTAACTCATAAGACCTTTTCTCATTATTAGGGTAGTTAGAAGGAGTGTATGTATGTGTATATATTTATACATATACATATATGCATGTATGCACACATACACATACATATAAACATGCACATGCATATATATTTGTATGGCAAAGGTATGAGTTGAATATAAACAAATGATTATATAAAAATAAAATTAAGGAGTGGCAGAGGAATGTACTGGGAGAAAGGGAGAGGTTGAAAGAGATAAATTATCTCACATAAAGTAGGCAAGAAAAAGGTTTTACAGTGGAGGAGAAGGGGAAGGTAAGGGTGAGTGAATGAACCTTCTCATCAGGATTGCTCAAAGAGGGAATAACTTACACACACAATTGGATGTAGAAATCTATCTTACTCTACAGGAAAGTGGGAGGGGAAGGGGATAAGAGAAAGGTGGTAATACAAAGGAGAGCAGATTGGTGAGGGGGTAGTCAGTAGCAAAAACTTTTGATGAGGAATATGGTGAAAAGACAGAGAGAGATAGAGAGAGAGAGAGAGAGAGAGAGAGAGAGAGAGAGAGAGAGAGAGAGAGAT